>NC_091094.1:1057500-1107500 GCF_024713975.1 Paralichthys olivaceus
ATATCAAACAGACATTCAAATTACTTTCACCGCGACAACGCAGAACATGTGATCATCAGAATGAGAAACTTTTGAGAAGCACCGTCAGTCACCTTGTGTTGGTCTGTTGTTCACGAGCTGATGATCCACAACTTCTACATCAATGGTTGTGATGTCACACGAGGAGGCCGAAGGAACGACCGTAAATACACGAAACATCAAATCTGACCTCATGTCGTCCAGGCTTAGTTTGTGTTTGTAAATGTGCCACGAGTCCACCGAAACAAAATCACTTCAGCTCAGTGTTGATCTGGAAGAACTCCGAACCTGATCCACAGTAAAACATAAAAAATAAAACGTAGCTCAATTCCGTGGAGTAATATCAGACCTGAGCCTCTGACGTCATCACCGTGTTAACCCAGGTGAGTCAGCTTCAGTCACGTGACTCACCAGGAATAACAACAGGAAGAAGTGAACGGTGAACGACTGGAGGTGAAACAGGGTTTGTGAAGAGACGACAGTTTGACAGAGATGTTGTTTGCGTGTCCACAGCGTGTTTGAAGGGGAACTGTCAGAAACCATCCCGGTGGTTCACGCCTCCATAGCAGGTTGTCGCATCATCGGCAGAATGTGTGTGGGTGAGTAATGCACACACACACACACACACACACACACACGCGCTCGCTCTTGTTTGGCTCGTTTCTGAATTTCTGTTCTGGTTTGAAAACATCGTCCACAGCGCGACACTGATTCGTCGCTCGTTTTTTGTCGTCTCTGTTTTTGTCCGGTGATCAGGGAACCGTCACGGTCTTTTGGTGCCGAGCAACACGACAGACCAGGAGCTGCAGCACATCAGAAACTGTTTGCCGGAAGCCGTGAAGATCCAGAGGGTCGAGGAGCGGCTCTCCGCCCTCGGTAACGTCATCGCCTGCAACGACTACGTAGCGCTGGTCCACCCCGACCTGGACAGGGTGAGACTGATGAACCCCGCAAACATTTTATTCTTTCATTTATTTCTTTATTTCGTGGGTTTGTCAAAAAGACGTGTGAATATAATAAGTAAATAAGATAAACCATCTTTTCTGATCTGCTGCGTCTCCTTCTCTCGCTCAGGAGACGGAGGAGATCCTCGCCGACACCCTGAAGGTGGAGGTTTTCCGTCAGACGGTAGCAGAGCAGGTCCTGGTCGGCTCCTACTGTGCGTTCAGTAACCAGGGAGGTCTGGTCCACCCGAAGACGTCGATAGAAGATCAGGACGAGCTGTCGTCTCTGCTCCAAGTTCCCCTGGTGGTGAGTATCTGGCTGGCTTGGAGTTCACAGCAACCACACGAACACTTCCTGTTTGAGAGCGCCGCCGCCACCCCGCGGTTAAAACGAACGATGAGAGTAAAGCTGATTTCCTGTTCAGGCCGGCACCGTGAACCGGGGCAGCGAGGTGATCGCTGCAGGGATGGTGGTCAACGACTGGTGTGCGTTCTGCGGCCTGGACACGACGAGCACAGAGCTGTCCGTCATCGAGAGCGTGTTCAGACTCAGCGACACGGCACAGCCCTCCGCCATCGCCACCAGCATGAGGGACTCGCTCATCGACAGGTGAGCGTTTGTTGTTTCTCTTCTCAGACTTCCTCTTCTGTAAAGCTGCTTCACACAAGCTGTTCTCAGACACGCTCTCTCTCTCTGGGGTGAGAACACAAATGTCAGGCGGACGCGTGCTCGGAGGAAACGTCCGGAGCCACTGACTCGAGTTGGACTCGAGTCTGAAGCAGCTTTGATGAAACTGCAGAAGAAGCAGCGTTGGTGTGTTTTAGTTTTGTTTCAACCGCCCGTTCTCTTTCCCATCAGCATGGCCTAAGCCATCTGTCGCCATTTCCTGCCGCCGAGGAGCCGCGCTGTGATTGGCCTGGTCCTCACGTGTGAAGCGGCCGCCTGCTGGACTCGCTCCTCCCCCTACAACACCGTCACCTGCAGCTGTGTGACATCATCATCTTCAATCTTCACTGAAACCTTTGTCGTTACATCATCTTTCTGCAGCGACATCATCCAAGTAAAATAAGTTTAAAGGGAGTCGGCCGTGCTCGCTCATCGTCCGTGGTCGTTTTTCTAAGTGTGTGAGGAAACGACATTTCCACACGTTGAGGAATCAGAGATTTCAGCCTCTGCGTCTCCGACGTGAATATTTTTAACCAAACGGCTTCAAATGACTCCAGAAGTGATGAAGGTTCAAATAAATTTCTGTCTGTGATGAAACGAGTCGGAGCCGTGTCACAGTTTGCTTCACAGAATCACAACTGCTTCAGTTGGTGCAGCGATGGCGCCCCCTGCTGGCTCCTTCCTGTTGTCACTTGAAGCTTTTGTTTTTTTGTCTCAGCGCTCCCTCACAAAAAAACGTAAACACACTTACCTTAAATCTGTCATCAGTGTTTTTTTTGTCGCTTCTGTCGATGAAACTGTAAGAACAGAAAGTGAGGACGTAAATAACCGAGTGAACGATAAGCGTCTCATCTGTCTTTGACAAATAAAATAAAATCGCTCTCTTTTAATCTGTTTGTTTTTCTTCAGGGGCGTCGGGAATTCTGGAAAAACTGAAAAATAATTTGAATCGATTAATTAAATAATTTCAGTCGTTCAGGAAGTTTTTTGAAAACAGATCTTTGAAGATTTCTTATCGAACAATAGGAAGTTTTGATGTTTTACTTTCTCAGTACAAATATTTTATGGACTAAAACAAAATAAATCCACGAGATTCTTGAACAACTGTCGATAATGAGAGCAGAAGTTTACTGTGGTTTAAATATTGACATTTAACTGCTGCTGCTGTTTGCATCGCGACCATTCAAACATATATTTATCGTGTTTTACAGCTTGTCTGAGGATTGATTTGAAAACTTAAGCACCAGTAAGAGTCAACCTGCATCCTGGAAGTTCAGAGAGAACTTTTCCAGTCATGGAAACAACCTGGAAACGCATTTAAATGGCAAAATATTCTGGAAATAATCTCAATTGTCCTGAAAGTCTCCTGTGTTTGACGTGTGTCGTCTCTCTCTGGCTGGGAGCCAGCGTTGGTCTGTCGCACACGACAAACTATTTCTCATAACTCGCTTCAAAGCTCGACAGATGGAGCGTAGAATGAATGTGAACATAAATAAGAGCATCTTAAACGTGTTTCAGACTTTCTAACACCCTTCAGTCAACATCTGGAGCAGCTGCAGAACGCTGATGTGATTTTAGATTATTAACGAGGACGTGTTGATTCATCTGCACAAAAGACAAGAAAAACACTTTAAAGGCAACTTTTTATTATTATTTACTGGCAAATGCTTTTAATAAGGTTGTAGCAATGTGTCTATATACACCCCTCCAATGTCAGAAAGCCTAAAGAAACACACTTGGTAATATATTGATTATATGATCGTTTATACGCACACAGTTTTCTTGTTTGTTTTAAACACACACAAACATTTATTTTCAGTTTTTGGTTTGGGAAACATCGAAAAATCAGTTTTCTATCCTAAATAAAACAGTACAATTATATTTATGGCATAAAATCAATATACATTATAAAAACTGAACATGCAGTGTTTGTAGTGCATCATAACCTTGTTTTGTCTAAATGAACGAAGGCGACAGACGAACGGACACAGAGCAGCGGAGCTCTACAGAGAAGATACAAAATAAGAATCATTTTTATCGATACAGTAAATCTGAAAAACAGAAAAACTCTACGCCAACTCTTTTATATTCGTATTAATTTATGTGCAAAAGAAGCTCATTCGTTTCCTACATTAAATACATTGTATTATGTCTAATGCTCAACTCTATGCTACCATGACACACGCAGCAATCTCACAAGCTCCGAAACACGAGGCCCAGAGGCATCGCCATCGCCCCCCCGCAGCGGAGAAACGATACTGAACCAGCGTCTCGGTTCACCTCAGCTCCACCGGGGTCCGGTTACGTTCTGGCGTTCAGCTCAGGCCTCCGCAGCTTTTTGTCATTTTACAACACGGCATCATTTTATTGATGCTGAAGCAGAAACAGCGTCAGAACAAAAACGTCACATCCCAGGCCGGATACTACATTTCTCATTTGTGTGTTTTTACTCCATACTTCTACTTCTACTTCTACTACTACTACTCGAAACAAACCAAGCGTGGAAAGTGAGTGTTTGACGTTATGAGTGTTGGATAAGAGAAGCGCGTCCGTCAAGTTTTCATTTCAAACACTTGTAATTGATTCTCCGTGTTCGACTCTGGGAGCTGAGGCCGGTTGTTTTCTTCTGGAGGGTCATGTGACCGGAGCCTGACCAGTGAGCGACAGATAAAACAGAAAGAGGCTGAGTGTCAAACATCTCACTTCCTGTTCGTCCAGAGTAAAACACGCACGGTACAGAAACATGGCGACACTGAAGGTCGCGTACTGCCTCTACACTGCCCCTACTGTCCATGCGTGTACTTGCGGATGTGTAGTGTAAATTTCTGAGGACATAACGGACACAGGATACGTGAGACGTTTATTCAGATCCATCCTGTCCTCAGGTGTATTTGTGCTTGAGACACAAACTGACTCGTCAACTCACAGAAGCTTTACAGTGACGTGTTGGGGGGGGGGGGGGGGGGCGTTAGGGGACAAATATTGCACGTGTAAAATGACTGTCGATGAGAACGACTTCACCAGGATTACAGTAACGTTTCAGCCTGATTGTCAGCTACTCGGTAGCCAGGAGCGAGTCGACGCTAAATGTACGATTCAAACAAACTCAAGACATCGTTATGAAACACGAACTAAGCTACAGCTAATATTTCAAACTAAAGACGCTAATTAAAAAAATCTAAAACGTGAGTTAAAGAGGTGAAAAACGTGTCGCGATGTATTTAAATACATCGAATTTAAATATTTGAAACTCTCTGACGACTGTACCGTGTTTCCACCGGCGGACAGATCGGTTTTCTGAACATAAGTGACTTCGCTCGAGCGTCAGAACTGATCCTGAGCGATGACGAGTTGTGTTGGTGTGACACCACCTCAGAGTCTCAGACATTTAGACTCCACTGCTCCTGAATAACTAGGAGCACGAATCAATTATCAGTAAATCAATCAATCAATCAATCAATCGAGCCTCAGTGGAACTTTGGTTGTCCCCCCCTTTCAAAATAAGAGACCTCAGAGAGAAAATAAAAGACAGATTTATGACTCTGGCGACGACCTCTGGCTTTTACAGGTCGTGATGCGTTTACTGACCAAAAGATAAAGGTGCTTAATAGAAGGGGGGGGGGGGTGCTGACTGGGTGACGCTACGTGGGCCTGGGATGTGACACAGCGGAGAGGAGCGTGGAGTTTGTGGTTGGTTCTAGTTCCTCTCTTGTGTCCCCCCCCCCATCCTCTACCCTCCCTCTACCCCCTGAAAACCTCCCGCTCTCCCTCCCCTACGCCTCTGCCTCCCTCCGCCCGTCTCTCCCTCCCTAGCAGCCGAAGGTCTCCTGCGAGGCGTAGACCATGTAGAGGAAGCCGTCCTCGTCCCGCTCCTGCTCGTAGATCTCGGAGATGGGCGTGGACACGGACACCATGCTGTGCTGGTTGACCAGCAGGAAGAAGGCCTGCGTCGGGTTCAGTTGCAGACGACGCCTGGAGGAGGAGTCGGGGGGAGGGGGTGAGGATAACACAACAGAAAAGTTACAGTGGAATTTATTTTTCTAATGTTTCTGCACATGATTCTCATCATGATCATGTTTATCTGCATGTTGTCAGTTCTACTTGATCGTGATCATCATCACATCACTTATTTACTTTTTTATAAATGTAGTTTTGGATCAACGATGTTTTTAAATGTGTCTTTCAGAAAAATGACAGTTTTTTTTTTGCAGTCGTTACCATCGACTTCTCAACACTTAAAGTGAAACTCAGCCCTGGTGTGTTTTCATTGAGACGTCTAATGTTGGGGGACACGTGTGGGAGCCAATCAGACCCAGACGACAAAGACCAATGAGGGAGCTGAGACAGAGACACTCTGACCAGTGGAGGAGCAGCAGACAGGTGCGTTTAAGTGTCCAAATCAACACACACAGGTGAGCAGAGAGAGAACGTGTGAAAAAGTTTTTCTGGAACAAACTGAAGCTGGAGATTCTGTGGATTCTGTTACAGGACGAGTCAGAGAAGTTTCTATGGATGATGTCACAGAAACAAACAAACCACGGCCACGATTCCACAGCAGGCGAGTGTTTGATTCTCCACAGACATGAACTCTGTGAAATGTCCCCACAATTGTGTCGGGGAGATTTTCCAGAGCTCGTCTTTCACGTACAAGAGTGTCTTCGCTCGGACACATTCACAACACAGTGAGTGTGGTGAGTGGTGGAGCGGCAGGAGGCGGGACATGACGAATAAATTGTGCTGTGGAAAGATCAGTGTTGTTGTTTACAGCTCGTCCACGTCGCCCTTATCACCAAAACATGATGTTATCTTTCTTTTTTAATCTTTATATGCTTATTTTTCTATTCTTGCATGGAGCATTTGTAACAAACACAATTTTCCCCCTGGGATCAACAAAGTATTTCAGATTCTGAAGTTGACGTCTTCTACGTGTACGAGCGGCTCCTCCTCTTCTTCGTCCTGAGATATTTCTGTTATTTTGGGTGTTTTTAAATGTGCCCCTCCAGATCATTTCAGGAGAATAACAGGAGTTCAGTGCAGGTCTCAGAGAAGCTTCACTTTTCTTCAGAACAATGTAGAAATATCAGATGTCTCAGTTCTCTGCGGTCGCTCCATGTTTCACCTCCTCAGTCTCCTCCCTCCTCACTTTACACCTCCAGCCTTCGCTGAGTCGCTGCTCGTCGGCTCCAAACATTGTTCAGACCTCAGGATGGATCTGTAACCTGCCGACCGTTTCCTTCCTGGATTCATTTTGACAGGATCAATTCACATCTCCTAAACAAGTGGCTTTACATTTGTGCCTCGTCAGCGTTTGAGTTTAATAAGAATCAGTGGCTGCGTCACATCTTTCACAGTGATTCTGCTGCAGGCCACAAAAAAAACCCTTATTTACTGCCAATTATTCCGTTAGTGAACGAACAGCACGTCTCAATTTTTCATCCCTTTGGTTTGAGGCAGCGCTTGTAAACAAACCTGTCAGCTGCAGCCTCAGCAAGATGACACACACACACGCACACACACACTCTCTCTCTCTCTTATGGTATGTAAAGCTCCTCTAACACACGTGTATTCAAACAGGCAGCTCCAAATATAAACCACATACTAAACATTCACCTCAGTGAACTTAACCTACACTGTGTGTGTGTGTGTGTGTGTGGTGTGTGTGTGTGTGTGTGTGTGTGTTTACCTGATGATCTTGACCAGCTCGCTCATGTTGACGTGGTCGGGAACCAGGAACTTGGTCTTGTCCAGGACAGGCAACTGCTTCTCTCCCTTATATCTCTCGATGATGACCTGCGGCGGGAACATAAACACGTCAGCTAAATGAAACGTGATCGTAATCTCCACTTCCTCCCTCTGTCCATAAATGAACGTAAAACATCTCAGATAAGAACGCTGCCATCTTCAGTCAGAGTCGATAGATGACCAGTCGTGAGTCAGTCTCAGCTGTCAATGACGTCTCAGCCCGTTTTTATATCGTCAAATACGTTTGATTTTAATAGCCCGTATTCACATGGAGGAGACAGGGTCCCATTTGGCAGCCGTCACGTTGTTCATCTTTATTCACAGTCTGTGGCTCCGCCCCTCGTCAAACTGCTAATTTTTCCTTTTTGTGTTTTGATGAAAAACAAATTGTTTATTTTAAAGTAGTTTGTTTCAGAGTTGCTATCGAGTGGATGTTGTTGCCTCGGGACAGAGTTAAGCTACAGCAGCTGTTTTCCAGTCTTTCCGTGAAGCAAAGCTAATCTAAGCTCAGGCGTGTGTGTGTGTGTGTGTGTGTGTGTGTGTGTGTGTGTGTGTGTGTGTGTGTGTGTGTGTGTGTGTGTGTGTGTGTGCGTGCGTGCGTGCGTGCGTGCGTGCGTGCGTGTGTGTGAGAGAGATCAGCAGCTTACAGGGATCTTGTTGGGGTGCTGCTCACGGATCTGCTGCACCTCTTTGCACCGGTCAGCTGTTGACAAAAAATAACATTTTTAAACAACGAGCAGAATTTAAAAAAAACTCTTTCAGGATCTATCACCCGACGTTGATCTACTGTCAGTCTGTGTTTGACTTCACGTGAACCGGTTTCTCTTTTAGGAGACACAGCTTAGTGAATTCTTAATTCTTTCATGACGACTGATCCTGCAGCTAAAAGAATTGTCTGGTGTGTTTCATGTCTCACTGAGACTCTGTGATGTTTCTCGTTGACCCGCTGCCTCCCATATCTTTAGATGATGCAGTGATAAATACCTCCCCCTCACCTCCCCCTCTCCTCCCAAAAGTGAAAAAGAACCTGTGGTAAACTTTAATTGTCATAAAACTCAAAAGGTTTTTAGTTTGTCCAGTCTGGACTAATGTAAAACAACATGGTGGCCTCCGTAGAGAGGACCCCCTCCATGTAAATATAAAGTATTTAAATATAAAGGGTTTAAATATAAAGGGTCTTTTCTGGGGTAAAGAAAACTACAATTCATATAATTTAGTTGAAACAAACTAGTGAAAACATCATGAGGATTATTCTACATTAACTTTCTGCCAATGGATCCTTTCACCTGAATCTGACTCACTGGAGCTTTAAGAATTCTCTGTTCGTGTCCTTTTATTTTTTCACTTGATCTTTGTGAACTGAATTTACGTATTTCACATCTTTGCATATGATTTGTGGACGTCTCCTTGAGTTCAGCTGCAGTGAGCTGCCATGTTTTGACCACTTCACTCTACAACACACGCTTCCCTTTGTGAGCAGCCCGCTGCCCTGTTACAGAAACAGTGACGGGCTCAAAGCTCAGATCCAGAGACACGGTGTGAAAGGTTCCTTTGTTTTCTTTGTGTTTCCTCACAGTGAGAGTTGTACTTAATTATTACTGGAATATTATCATACTACTGGGTTTTCATTTGACATGGTCTCACAGAAAAATGCTAATACTAACATACCAATCTTAAATACAGGTTATGTATGTGTAAGTATAATAAATACTTTATTATTATTATTAAAGTAGAAGGATTTACAATTATCTTGGAGCAGGGTAATATCACAACCTCTTCTAGAGAAAAACAAATAAATACTTGAATAAATACTACCTCTGTACCTGCATTTACTAATGAGTACACAACTACTAGTGAGAAAGTGGTTGTACCACAGGTCTGTGATAGTTTCATGATACCAGTGTTGTGTCACTGTGACAAACAGCAGTTACAAACATTATACAGCTGAATACACAACAGCTGATCACAACTCACTCACTTTATAGAGTTAGAACCACGGAGAACAGGAAGTGGAGTCTGAAGCTCGTCCCTTGTGTCTCTGTAATGTCCCATGTGTCTCTGTCTGGTCCCATGTGTCTCTGTCTGGTACCTGATGTCTCTGTATGATCCCATGTGTCTCTGTATGGTCCCATGTGTCTCTGTATGATCCCATGTGTCTCTGTCTGGTACCTGATGTCTCTGTATGGTCCCATGTGTCTCTGTATGGTCCCATGTGTCTCTGTAATGTCCCATGTGTCTCTGTATGGTCCCATGTGTCTCTGTATGGTCCCATGTGTCTCTGTATGGTATCTGATGTCTCTGTATGGTCCCATATCTATCTGTCTTGTTTCATGTGTCTCTGTATGGTACCTGATGTCTCTGTATGGTCCCATGTGTCTCTGTATGGTGCCTGATGTCTCTGTATGGTCCCATATCTATCTGTCTTGTCCCATGTGTATCTGTATGGTCCCATGTGTCTCTGTATGGTACCTGGTGTCTTTGCATGGTCCTCTGTGTCTCTGTATGGTACCTGATGTCTCTGCATGGTCCCATGTGTCTCTGTATGGTACCTGATGTCTCTGCATGGTCCCATGTGTCTCTGTATGGTACCTGATGTCTCTGTATGGTCCCATATCTATCTGTCTTGTCCCATGTGTCTCTGTATGGTCCCATGTGTCTCTGTATGGTACCTGATGTCTCTGTATGGTCCCATATCTATCTGTCTTGTCCCATGTGTCTCTGTATGGTCCCATGTGTCTCTGTATGGTACCTGATGTCTCTGTATGGTCCCATATCTATCTGTCTTGTCCCATGTGTCTCTGTATGGTCCCATATCTATCTGTATGGTCCTATGTGTCTCTGTATGGTACCTGATGTCTCTGCATGGTACCTGATGTCTCTGTATGGTCCCATATCTATCTGTATGGTCCCATATCTATCTGTATGGTCCCATGTGTCTCTGTATGGTACCTGATGTCTCTGCATGGTACCTGGTGTCTCTGTATGGTCCCATGTGTCTCTGTATGGTACCTGATGTCTCTGCATGGTACCTGGTGTCTCTGTATGGTCCCATGTGTCTCTGTATGGTACCTGATGTCTCTGCATGGTCCCATATCTATCTGTCTTGTCCCATGTGTCTCTGTATGGTCCCATATCTATCTGTCTTGTCCCATGTGTCTCTGTATGGTCCCATATCTATCTGTCTTGTCCCATGTGTCTCTGTATGGTCCCATATCTATCTGTCTTATCCCATATCTATCTGTCTTGTCCCATGTGTCTCTGTATGGTCCCATATCTATCTGTCTTGTCCCATATCTATCTGTCTTGTCCCATGTGTCTCTGTATGGTCCCATGTGTCTCTGTATGGTCCCATATCTATCTGTCTTGTCCCATGTGTCTCTGTATGGTCCCATATCTATCTGTCTTGTCCCATGTGTCTCTGTCTTGTCCCATGTGTCTCTGTATGGTCCCATTATGCAATGAGCAGCCTGGGCTCCTCCCCACCAGCAGAGTAAGGGGCCGTGGTTTGGTGTCAAATTACCGCTGACATCACTGACCACGTGTTGTAGGATAATGTGTCAGCACGTGTTGTTTTTCTTTGTGGAGCTCGAACTGTGAACTGGTGTCATGGTCAATGTGGCTCCTCGGTTTGTTGTGTAAAGGCAGGCCAGGCTAACCGCGCTAGCATGCCGCCTGGTGAAGCTAACGTGTCAGATGGATGACTGGTGGTTAGAACCCCTGACCGTGACGTGTGACCGTGACGTGTGGGACGTCACATTTCAGATCACTTGATGTTGTCCCAGTTCACTCTTGCTCCAGAGCTGCGTCACATTTTGTCCAAATACGTAATAATCATTTAAACGTGTCATCCAGGCGCGTGCGTCCCCGGTGAGTGTGAACGTGATCCATTCACCTCGGCCACAGTCGCTGACTAATGAACAGCCACAGTTTGGTGACAGACATGTAAACAACATGTAAACAACATGTAAACAACATGTAACTGGAGCTAAGCTAGGCGGCTAACAGGCCGGCTAGCAGCTCTGCCCCCCCCCCCCCCGCTCAGCGGCCGCTTCCGGGCGGATAAACACACAGCGCGGCCCCGGTGACTTCTTACCGAAGGTCCTCCTCTGTTTGAAGGGTCTGTCGGACGGCATCTCTGTCGGGTGGTGACACGGGTGTAGGTCGCTGAGTGTTCGGGAGCAGCAGCTGGTGGACCGACTGCACAGTGTTCGATTCCCGGCGGAGTCTGAGGAGAAAAGTGCTCCCGACCGACAAAGCGAGCCCACCCAGCGGTGACGTCATCCGCAGCTCTTAAAGGGGACGTTCACCGCGTTTGACTGATTTCAGTTCTTGTTGTGGACTTTGTTAACAACAGTTTCTGCACTTATATAAACTGTTGACGACGATTTACACTGCTTTACAAACTCTTAGTAGCGCTCACCGACAGACAAGAGACACACAATGATCGAGTACAGACACACAACAGACAGAAAACGACATAAACCAAAGAAAAACAGACAGAAAACGATATAAACCAAAGAAAAACAGACAAAAAACGATATAAACCAAAGAAAAACGACAGCAGCCAAAAAAACGATGCAAAAGGAAGACACCCAATCACCAATGAGAGAAGCTCACAATTAAAACATGACACACACAAAAAGATGTAGATGTAGAACCCAGTCACTTATTTGTCTTGTACTTTAACTTCATGTCTTTATCTTTGTCCTCTTGGTAGATGCCTTTTTAAAATTTGCTTCATCTTTCCCTTTAACTTTATATTTAATTTGTCAGTTTTTAAACCAAAGTAAATGTGTTGAATGTGAAAACTTACATGACAATAAACACGATTCTGAGGAACACGACAGAAAACAAGACACAAGATTAGTTTCTCTTTTTTTTTTAATTTCTCAATTTGTAACAAATAACCAACAGGAAGTTGACATGACGAGAGCAGAGTGGTGTTTGTCGTGTGGTCGCTGTTTACCGCTGAGATTCTGCCCTTCAGCATCTTTAACAACAAAACAATAAATAAGGCTCCAGAGATTTTTGTTAAGATTGAACTGAAACAAACGATCTGAAGAGGTGCTGTGGTTCTCTCTCTCTTCTTTATGACTGAGGTATTTTAGCAGGTGTGTATTTTTCCCATGTGCTAAAATACATACGTGATAAACACATTGTCATAAAACCTGTGATGCACAGAGAGGAGACTGTAGTGAAATGCTAGAATACGGATCCTGTCGTAAAAGCAGATGCAGTTTTAATGCACCTTCACCTCTTGTCTTTAAATTACTTTGTTCAGCAAGTACATTAAAAAAAATCTAATTGATTAAAAGGTTCAGTGTGAAGGTGAAAGGGTCTATTGGCAGAAATTGAATATAAACTAACCACAGTGATGTTTTAACTTGTGTTTCATCTAAACTGTATGAATTGTTTTCTTTACCCTTGAATGGGCCCTTTATATTTAAATACTTTATAATTACACCAGCAGCAGGTCCTCGCTAAAGAGGCTGCCATGTTTTTTTTAAAGCAGCCCAGACTGAACAAATTAAACACCTTTTGAGTTTTTAACAACTGAAGCTATCACAGGTTCTCCATGGTTTTATTTTTTTTCGGAGGAGGTAATCAGCTGCAACCTCACCACTAAATGTCACTAAATTCTGACACTGAACCTTTAATGAGAGAAAATAAAGTTTGTCTGTTTGACATGAACGACAGACGGAGAGAAATGAGTCAGGCAGCGGCTCCTTCTGGTTCAGTCTGAGGGATTCTGGATGACGATCAGGAAATAATCCTTATCTGTAAAAAGAGGCAGAGTAAATAAATAGTACAGAAAACATTCTAACCACGTGACAACACTAGGGATGGTCATCGAGAACCGGTACTAAATTGGTACCAGTTCCTCATCGGTCAGTACAGAATTATCAATAATCTTCTGAACCAACTGTAAATGATACTCGCACAGCATGAATACATGAGTGAGTGGACGGATGGATACCTGGAGCGATCATGATCTCGTTCTTCTTTGAGCGGATCCGCAGGAAAGTGAGGTCGTTCTGGGGGTCGATTTCTCGGACGGTGCTCCTGGCCTTCATCACCAGCTGGTGGATGAGTCCGGCGTACTGCACCGTGCTGGAGTTGTCCAGTGTCGTCTTGATGGGGATTCCTGAAGTGACACAGAGGAATCATTCACCTAAAGGATTTCCATGTCTCTTCACATAAAACCCCTTTGGAAGGTGCAAAGCTGCTTTGAACTCTGTCACACAAACAAATAAATGAAACTGTCCACCACTGATGATGCAGTTCCTGTAAACAGGTGGAGAGTGAGCTGGTAAATATACAAACGTGTAAATAACAGCTGAATAAATGACTGTGTGTGGATTATCTGAGGTAGTTTTACCCTCCGAGTTGACGACGATGATTCCCTGAACTCCTTTCTGGCTCTGAATCCTCTTCAGAGTCTCTTCAACCTCGGCCTGAGACAAAGAGACAGTTAGTGTCAGTTCATTCTGCTGCTGAGACAAAGTGGGTGTCCACAGCAAAATACACACACACACACACACACTCACACACAGGACAATACAACACACACACACACACACACACACACACACACACACACACACACACACACACACAACACAACACAACACAACACAACACAACCCAGGTCCAGCTGCTGTCAGAACCACACACACACACACACACCGCTGCTGTTAACATGGCAACGCCCGGCTAACACAGTCCAGCTAGCTCCGGTTAGCATCCTCTAAACCTCCCTGTTGTAAAACAGCTGTGACCGAAACGTGAACGTGTTCGGTTGAAGTCAAATCTGAGTTCGTCTCTCACCATTTTGAGAAAGTGAGTGAAGAAGAAACTGGCCCCGCTACACAAATGCTAACAGCTAACAGCTAACAGCTAACTGTCCTGTGTTGTCGGGAGAAGGCGAGTGACGTCACGTCCGGGTCAACTGCCGCAACCGTTGCGTTCACGGCTCAGAGAAAAACGTGGGAGATATGAAATCCTCCGGGGGAAAAAACAGCGAAGGATGGAAGCTATGCTAACCCCTCCTAATGCACAACATTGGCCAAACATGTCCCGTATTCATTTCCTTTTTTTGAAATTTGAAATAAATGTATTTTATCATTTAACATTCATACATTTCACACAGCTTAGCATACAGAGACACATGGGACCATACAGAGACACATGGGACCATACAGATAGATATGGGACCATACAGATAGATATGGGACAATACAGAGACATCAAGTACGATACAGAGACACATGGGACCAGACAGAGACACATGGGACCATACAGAGACATCAGGTACTGTACAGAGCATCTACAGTAGGTTTCTTTGACTGCATAATACCTTCTTCATGAACAACAGCTGGATTTCAAGACACACTGGAAACTCTTAACCAGCAACAGTTTAATATTTGTTTCACTTTTCAGAAGTGACTAAAATGAAGGAAATAATTATCAGATCGTGAAAATATGAAAGATAATTACAGGTGATGGGCTGATGTGCCCTCGCTTCAGGTTTCCTGTCTATTCATTCATACAAACAATAAAAAAACAACACCACAACAAATATAAATCTAAACAGTTCAGCTTTTAAAACTAGATTTTGGGTCCAGGACTCATCATATACACCGTGTGCCTTATGACTGCATACTATGTTGTACTGTGTCTTATGTTTTGAGTACTTTATTTGCTGTGTATTTACATGATCCGTTTTCAAAATTATTCATCATAGTTTGTCTGTATATTTACTTTAGGCTGTTGATTTGGTCAAAATGTCTTATTTAGAAGGAGCGTGAATGAGAGTTAATCCTGTAGTTTTAGACTTTCTGTCACTTGTACATTTATCAAATTGATGAAATAAAAACCATGAGCTGCTCTTCACTTTTGCTTTATTATTTTGATAATGTGAGTTAAAGTGGAACAGCTTTTCTTCCATTAAAAGGTTAAATAAATAAAAATCACAAAATAGACATCAGCAGCATAAGTAGAAGAAATAACAGGAATATTCAGTGACGTAAATCAACACAGATTAAAATGTCATCATAAGAAGCATCTGGACTTGTCCTCCCCACATCCTGCAATAAATCAAATAACCAAAAACTGAAATGAATTGAAAAGTCATTAACATGTTGTCTCAGATTGACACGGTGTCAGTTAAAGTGACAGAAACAATACAAATATAGACTTAATATAAAAAACTCTGAATTTTACTTTAGATTTAAAATTTATTTCTGTTTATGTGAACGATGTGGGCGTGTCCAGAAACTGCGTCAAGTCAAATATGAACAGACAAGTCCAAACAGGAAGTTTAAAGTTGTTCCCTTCAAAGTAAAGCTACATGTTTACATTAAAGGAGTGAGGACGACGACAATAGATAGATACACACACACACACACACACACACACACACACACACACATACATCGATAGATAGATAGATACACACACATACATACATACATACATCGATAGGTGGATATATAAATATATAGATAATATAGTAAAATAAAGTACACAGAGGGAAATTATCCGTGAGCCTTTTATTTTTAGAGCCCTAACCGGAAACAATCGTGTATTTAAATGGTGTCGCGCATCTTCCTGCGCTCAGACCGCGAGGAGCAGCAGAGGAGGAAGAGGAGGAGGAGGAGGAGGAATGGACGAAGATCCCGGTGAGTCTCATTAAAACTCTTTACCTGTTGGATTGTGTCACGTGGCGGCAGGAAGTAGACGGAACCATGTTCTCACGGTGTCCGGGGACTACTTTAACTGTTGCACAATATCGCGGTGTTGGTGTATCGTAAAGTTCAGAGATTTGTTTACGCACTGTGTCTCTGTCTCTGTGTCTGTGTCCCTGTGTCTGTCTCTGTGTCTCTGTCTCTGTGTCCCTGTGTCTGTCTCTGTCTCTGTGTCCCTGTCTCTGTGTCCCTGTGTCTGTCTCTGTCTCTGTGTCCCTGTCTCTGTGTCTCTGTCTGTGTCTGTCTCTGTGTCTGTCTCTGTCTCTGTCCCTGTCTCTGTCCCTGTCTCTGTGTCTGTCTCTGGAGAAGGTTTCTTCCAAGTATTAATTACTTCTTTTTAATTGTCTCTGTCCTTCGAAGTGTTTGTTGGATCTAAACCTGCTTCTCCTGAAATCTTCCTACACACGTGTTAATCATTACATACATGATCTCAAGGCACTTCACGTGTTAAGGTCGAGAACTTCAGGGAAGAGTTCACCGAAGAAAAAAGCAGATTCACTCGATATCTTCTCAGCACCGAGCAGCTGGAGGGTGAAGCCCGTAAAACACTTGTGGAGTTTCAGGAGTTTGAACGAAACACTGCCTGCCTCCATTCTGCTCCGGCGGTGTTGAGTCTTCGTTAGCCCAGACTTTCACATTCCACTCGAAACGAGGTTGTTTATGTGTTTTTAGCCTAAATGTCTCTGTGGTCGTCCTCCGGAGACACGTTCACGTTGGCTCGCCGGACGACACCACAGGAGACATCTCACTCCCTCGTCCCTCCTCCTACATGGTGGTGAGCAGATAATGAGTGAGCTCCGTTTGAATCCAGACGTAAAAATGTTGTTTATTTTCCGAGGACAGGTTCTGATGATCAGCCGTAATATTTTTACCATCCGAGGTCGTGTCACCACAAACACAGATGAGATGTTTTTTGTTGTTGTTGCTCTGGATCAAGTGTTTTTGGTCTCGATTCTTCTCGGAGCTGGTCGACGTGGTTCTAAGTTCTCATGAGTAAATGAAATGTTTACTCTCATTGGGACGAAGCCGGTTAAATAAGAGCTTTTTTTTATAGAATCAACAAAGTCGATGTGCATTCATGTTTATATTTGTTTGATCAATTCTATATGTTTATGTTTTCTTTATACTAAAGTTTATATTGAAGCTGTAAAATATTTCTTTGTCAGGACGGTTTGATCACGATAACCGTTGAATTTTTTTCTCTTTATCCGTATTGGAAATGTTTTATTTCCTAATATCAGCTTCTGGCTGTGATGGTGAGACTCTGAGAGAAAGAGCTGCACAGAGAAAGAGTCTCAGGAGTATTGTGGATTCATTGTCCCGTCAAAGCTTCAGTAATCAGACCAGCTTTGTTCTCACATTCCTTCTTTCTCCCTCCCTCCCTCTATAGCTTTACTCCTCTCTCACCAACGAGCCTCCCTCGCTCCCTCCTCCCCCCCGTCCTCTCCCTCCATCTCAGCCCAGATCTTTTTGGGGAAACACCTTCTCTCTGATATTTTTATCCCTCGCCCAGAGTTATTGTCTGCAGCTTGACACGAGCACACGGACCCGGCTGTATTTTTATCTGCCCGGCGTCAGGAGAAACCATGGCTCATGAAAAACACCCAGAGGAGTCGGCCGTCTGTTGGTTCGTTAACAAAGTGTTTGTGTCGAGTTAAATCATGACGCACGTCAAATAACCGGCTTGGTGCCTCGGAAGTGTCTCAATCAAGGCACTATTGTGTATATTTGTGTAGTATTACTGTGCTGCTAGACAACCTGATGCAGTTCTGTGTTTAGTGAAAACAAGTTTGTTTCAGTTTGGGAAGTCGAAGCTCGGCTAAGTTTTATATTAGTTACACAATTAGTTACAATAACACAATAACAAATACACTGAACTCCACTCATTTTAGTTTGTGAGCAGGATTACACAAAAACCACTGAACCTGTTTTCCATGAAACTTGGTGGAAAGATGGAACATCATTCAATTTGAGATTTTTCCTTTTCATTGATTTCTCAGAGAGTAAATCATGGATCTTGTTTAAGACGTGAACTCTGGAGGGTTTCCCATATATTTGGGTCCAGACTTTCTCCGGAGATTGTTTTTCACATATGATCAACACAGCAGGAGATTCTCTGTTCAGAGACGTTCACAACAACTCACAAATCTCTGGAGCGTTCAGACGAGTGGTTGCACAGCCGGCACGGACAGGATGTAATGTTTGTTCTGCTGTGGAGATCACATGGTTAACACCGGCGTCGGCCCTCATCACCAACAGCTCTGGAATCTCCTCGTCTTTCCAAGTTGACGTCTTCTTCGTGTTCGGCTGCTTTTCTTCATCCTGAGATATTCGTTTTTTTCTGTTGGGCATCTGTCTCTGGTTAAAATCATCATCATCATCATCATCATCATCATCATCACACCCACTCGCTCGCAGTGACTCCTCCATGTGACCTCTCACATCAGCTCAGTGGGACATTATCTGGAGTTTTAACGTGCGTGTAGCTGTGTGTAGCTGTGTGTAGCTGTGTGTAGCTGTGTGTGTAGCTGTGTGGGTAGCTGTGTGTAGCTGTGTGTGTAGCTGTGTGTAGCTGTGTGTAGCTGTGTGTAGCTGTGTGTAGCTGTGTGTGTAGCTGTGTGTGTAGCTGTGTGTAGCTGTGTGTAGCTGTGTGTGTAGCTGTGTGTGTAGCTGTGTGTGTAGCTGTGTGTAGCTGTGTGTAGCTGTGTGGGTAGCTGTGTGGGTAGCTGTGTGTGTAGCTGTGTGTAGCTGTGTGGGTAGCTGTGTGTAGCTGTGTGTGTTTGTAGTTGTGTGGCTGATGTTGTGAATGGAAGACAAACTCTGAAGTTGTTGCGTCAGGGCCCTGCTTTGCTGTTACTCCTTCTCGAGTGTGCTCTTTGTACAGAAGTCACGACTCCATTCAGACGACTCCTTTAACAACACAGAGGTTGACGCAGGGTGTGGACAGAAACAAGGTTAGAGGTGAACTTGCTCCGTTTCCTTCCAAACTGAGTGGACGAGCAGGAGGCGTGTTCCATCGAGCTTTTAGCAGATCTCCGAAGAACAGGAAGTCAAGTTGTCCACTTGTCTGAGTGGAGTAAATAATATTATGACTTTTTCTTTATTCTTGTAAAGTTGTGAAAATTATTCTCCGACGATTTTTTTTCATTTCTCAATTTTCAACATGGCCCCAATAGTTTTCCACCAGAGCCAAGAATCCTCCGTTTTAAATTTCAGATGTTTCAACACAAATGTGAATTAGAACCAGAGGGAGGGAAACAGAATGAAGAAAAGATTAAGGGAGAAACAATAATTCATCCATTGTCTCAAGTTAAGTGAGACACTTGTTCTTTACCTCGTCTTCTCAGGTGCATTTGATCCAAACATCCCTGAAGAGGGACCTTCAGCGCCCCCTCCTGGTTGGCTGGATGACATACATGGATACCAGGGCCATAAAGGAGGCCGTGAGTCTTTGCATCTCTTCTGTTTTTTTTTAAATTAACATTTTTCCAAACCGTCACCTTCGTTGTTTTTGTGTAAATGTTTCCAGCGGATGACCCGTTGTACCCCCCTCCCCCGGCCTACAGCCCCCAGCCTGAACTCAACAGGAACACCCTGGTGCCCAACGTCAGGTACTGCACACACCAGTAATTCACTTTGTTTATGAAACACTTGACTCTGTGCTTCGTCTTGAATTCTCTCAGGGTTTCAGACAGAAAGTTGGAGGCATGATGGGATAACAGATGTTGTGTGTTTGGTCCCTCAGGGTCCCAACGATATCGGAGGATGAGGCCCGACACGCCCTGCTCAAGTTTGTGGAATCAAAGTGGACGTACAGTTCCAAACCCGCCAGGAACCTGACGTTCAGAGAGCTGCAGCCCATCACCGTCTACCGGGTACGAGCACCGTTACCTCACCAACAACGGTTACTGTGTGAAGAGTGGAAATAACTTTATTTAACACATTATTTAAAAAGGGAGATTAAGTTATTTCTCTCACAGATGATATAACAAAAATAAAATCAGCTTCTTAAGGTCCAGTCTGTTTTGTAGAAAAAGCCCAATTTCCACCTCAAACATCAAATCATGTATTTAAATGTATAATTAACATGTTAGTCGGCAAGAACACGGAGAAACTACTACCACCGAGGGAAGTTTTGTTCCTGCCGATGTGAGTTGTGTTTTCTGGTTGAAACAAAACACACTGTCTCAGAATCCACCTCAGTGAAGTTTAATCTGGATTATAGTGAGTGGGGGGGTTTTCTCATCGTCTCCTTCCTGCTGCAGTATCGACTGGAGACCTACACTGAGACCAGAACCAGCGCCTGGCAGTTCGAACCTTACAACGGTAAAACTTCACTCTGAGCGGACGAAGTTAAACATTTCACATTGTCACTTTTTATGTTCCTGCGCTGGCGACACCCTGTGGCCGGAGGCATTATGTTATCGGGGTGTCTGTCCTCGTGTTTTGAACACGATATCTGGAGAACACCTCAAGAGAATATCTTCGAGTTCGGTACAAATGTTCATTTAGACTCACAGGTGACATGATAACAATTTGCAAGATTAAGGTCAAAGGTCAAGATCACTGTGAGCTTATAAATCATACGTTTGCCCTGAACGCAGCATCTCAGGAACACTGAGTGAATTTCTTCAAACCTGGAAAAAAAACATCCACTTTAGATGAACGAATGATGTTTTAGTGATGGTGATCCGTAACTGACCGCAGTACCACACTTCATTATGTTGTCTTCAAACAGGACAAATGGTGGATGGTCCTCAGTACGGCATGTGTCCTCAACCGTGGGACGTCCCAGTGACTCTACCTCAGAGATACACCGACTTGGTGGAGAAGGTCCGCGTGCCGCACACGTCCTTCATAAAGGTACAGCT
The DNA here is from genome assembly GCF_024713975.1 of Paralichthys olivaceus. Classification (NCBI taxonomy): domain Eukaryota; kingdom Metazoa; phylum Chordata; class Actinopteri; order Pleuronectiformes; family Paralichthyidae; genus Paralichthys; species Paralichthys olivaceus. The sequence goes on from NC_091094.1 coordinate 1,078,490, forward strand.
CCTTTTTTAAAAAGGATTAAACTGCCTGTTCTTGGAGTCTGATCTCTTTTTATTTGTATATTTAGTTGTAGTTGTAATCTCATGCCGAGTGATCTTCAACTAAAGTTGATTATATTCGTTATATTATTATATATCATGTCATGTACGACGGTCAGATGTGGTTGTGTGTTTTTCAGCTGTGTCACAAATGTAAAGGCTGCGGAAGAACTCGCTGCAACAACTGCTTTGGTCGAGGCATGGTGAGACTTTTCTCTGTTCACGATTACACATGATTGGTATTTCTAGAGGAAGAAGAAGAAGAAGCTGTAATAAAGTAAATGTTTTACACGTTGACTTCAAAAAGACATAAATGACCGATTGATCATTAAATTGGTGGTCCTTTGTTTTTCTGTTTGAACGTCATTATCAGTGTCCTCAGAAAAGTTGCAGAGTGAAATGTGTGTGTTGTGTTTACAGTCATAAATCTCGGAGATGACATCGGATCTGCAGCAGATCAACCACACTGAGTTAAAACAACATTTTTCTCACAGGAGAACAAGACGCTCAGTGTGTGCGACTGTAGCTTCAGGCAACAATTCCTCAACATTCTGGGCTTGTAGAAAAAAAAAAAAACAGCTCGGCTTTGTAATAATGTGGAAATTAAAGGACACGCAACTCAGACCCACATGTTGTTTTGCAGAAGCGTTGCACTTTCTGCCACGGAAACGGTCGATCCAGGAACAAGCGCTGCACTTCCTGTCACGGCCGTGGTCGCAAGAGGTTTGACTGGTTTCTTTCTTTAAACTTTTAGAAGGTCACATTAAGCTCAGTGGGAAAACTCAGGTGAATTTGAACACGGGAACAGGTGAGAGGAGAGGAGACGTGGAGAGTGTGACTCCAAAGGTCCGTTCTGTTCCTCTGTGCCCACGTGCTGTCAGACATGTTGTTTCAGGTTCTTCCCTCTCGGCCCTGCAGGTGTATCTCCTGTCACGGCAACGGCCACAGGACCTGCTCTATTTGTCACGGGAGCCAGAACCTGCTGCATTTCATCCTGCTCACGGTCACATGGTCTGTCAACCCTGTGTCTCACTCTGTCCAGACCTCTTCTCCCGTCCGTCACGTCTGAGCTGATTGTGTTTTTCTGTGCGTGCAGGAAAAACAACGTAGACAACTTCATTCCCGATCGCCAGCCGGACTTTCCTGACAAGAAGTTTGAGAAAGTGACAGGAGATCCTTTCTTCATCGACGAGAACGTTCTGGTAAAAACGAACATTACGTTGTGAAGCATCTTTTTAACCTAGAAAACCCTCCCCTTTAATAACCTGAGGATTTAAAACTGAAGCTGATTTCATGAGTGAGAGAGAACTGGGGATAATGTCCAAGCTGGAGAAGCGGTGCTGACCACGTAGAAGACACAGATGAAGCTGTGGAGAGAGTGTGTGGCGATAGAGCTGGAAACAAAAACACATGACCTCCGCAGCAGAATCAACATCAGCTGCTCTTTGTGGACAGTTTGGAAAGATTCATTGTTATCTCCGCTGCGATGGCTGACTTCTCGTCCGCCTTCATGTCCGGTCATGGCTCAGATACAAACGCTTGAGTGGAACAAACCTGTCATCGTCTTCCTCTGTGTCCTCTCAGGTTTATCCCATCCAGGGTTTCCCCGATCAGGAGATCTGTGATGCTTCTTTAAAACTGATCAACGAACACCTGAATCGTTTCAGCTCCACCAGCCGCATCCTGCAGCAGGTAAGAAAAACTCTCAACATGTTGTGGTGTGAAGTCAATGGTTGACCAGAACGTGTAGTTTTCCACCCAGGACACCAGATGTCACTATAACTCCTCCTTTGCTGATGGTTCAGTTTGTTTCTCGCTCCATGAATAAAAACTGAGCGTTTGAGGGATTTATTATTGATTTTTTTTAATGTTAATGCTGCGTTTCACTTTTCTCTGCAGCGTCAGACCATCGAGCTGGTGCCGCTGACTCACGCTCTTTACTCGTACAAAGGAAAAGACCGCAGCTTCTTCGTCTACGGCACGGAGAACAAAGTGTTTACCTCCAAATATCCCTCCGCGTGTTCTATTTCATAGGTGACTGATAACACCTTCATTTTAAACACGGTTTGAATGTGTTACTTTGATATGTAGATTTATAGACTTATACATTATAGAACATGTCCAGTTAGTTTCCAGCATAGACAGTTACTTTACTGACTTCTAGTTCTTTTATAAAATACAGTATACATTCATGTCGTGTTACTAAGTGACGGCATAATGTCCTGTTATAGATTTGAACCATTTCACACGACCTCAGTTCCAGGTTAAAATGAGTTCATTCATTTTACACTTTGATTATTAATTCTGTTGGATTCCATCGAAGATTTGAACCTTGGTTTCCGTCGGGTTCTGTATAATCCAGTGAAATCCAGGAAATCCAACGTGCCTGTACTAACGTCTGCTACCTCTCCACTGTCAGTCGACTGAACATGTGTTCAATGAAACTCATCAACAGATCAACTTAGTACCAGAATGTCACTCGTATCCCTCCGCCCAGGCCGAGCAGCACGTCACGTGACTGTCTAGTTCTTGTAGTGTTTTCACAAACAAACAAACAAACAAACAAACAAACACCTCCCTCTGGAGGTGATTGTGCTTCGAGATATTATCTGATCATCTTGAGTTGATTTACGTCCTAGAGGCAAATCTCAGAAACCTTAAACTGTAAATGACTCGAGTGTTTGTTGTGTGTATTTTAACTTTCTGTGGGCTGAACCACTACTTCATGTTAACCATTGATTCGTGCTCCAGGACGTCTGTTGTTCTTTTACATCGTCTGTCTCGTGTTCCTGAACCTGGTTGGTTTTTAAACACAAGATCATCATCAACAGTTTGATCAGAACATGTTTTGTCTGTTCTCCTTCTCTGAACATCCAATACCTATTCTAGTAATTGATTCATTAATAATGAATTCTGCTTTTCTTCATCTCCGTAACCTGAGCGTCTTTAGGTTTATGAATAAACAAGCTGCAGGAAGATGCGAGTAAATAATGAATTTTCCAAACAATAGAATCAGACTTTAATTGTGTCGCTCTTTTCATACAGACAATGTAAAACAGTTGTGTCTGTAAAACAAATGACAACAAGAGAAACAACATCTGTGACCTCATCCTGTCCACAGAGCAAATGTCTATTTACTGTCAGAGAAAAAGAAACTGACAGGAATAAAACAACAAAATGATAAAAAGAGTTAAACTTTAGGGCATTAAAGAACGAACGACTCATCAAGGAGAAGATTAATTCAGATTTAAATCATCTGTTAGTTTTCATCCAAAATAAAAATGAAAAAGATTTTGAATATTGTAAAAACCAAAGACGAGATTTGGTTCCAGAAGAGTTGAAATAAAAACTGAGGAGATGTTTATGATTTATTCATCCAGAATCACAGCGACTGAAATGAGCCAGTTTGATGTGGAATCACAGAAAAGTGCTGAACATGAAATAAATAAGCTGTTTTGCAGGTTAAATGTTGGTTTTAGTTTCTACTCTGGTGCTTTACCGACTAAATAAACCTTAAACGTATTGATATCGTTCATCTCGTCCTGATCCTAGTTCCGATACGTGGACCTTGTGCAGCGGGTAGATATCGAGTACTGATCTGATTCCATGCGTTACAAATAACAGACATAATGTTTTTTACGAGCTTGAAGCTACTAACCCTGAAACTCTTTTTTTCTAAAAGTTTCCTAAAATACAACAAAGCCCATGTTTCTGTCTTTACCGACAGTTTGTTCAGCCTCTGACACTGCGACGACCCTTTATGGTTTATACATATATATTATAAACACATTTCTGTTGGTTTTGTTATTTCTTATATGTTTTATTCTTTTCAGCTCAGGATGCTTTTATACAATAAATTCTCTGTGTCCATGAACAATCACTTACGTCAGTTTCAGATGCATCTTTCACAGAAAACAGTTTTTTATATAATTTTTACCAGTTTAAATATATGTAAAACAAATTTTTAAGGACGAATGAGGCTGAACATGTTTGAGAGAGGATGTGATGGAAGAACTCACTGAGCCTCTCGTCCAGACGTGTTCTCCTGCTTCTTTTTTCTACTTTTAATAGGAAAGAACTGAAGATCGCCTTATACACCTCAACATACTCTGTGTGACATGTAATTGTCTAAATAAACTTTTACAGCGAAACTTACACAATCTGGTATTGTTTTATAAAAGCTTCAGATGTATTCAAATGAGTTGATATGAAAGATATTTCATGTTTTCATCCTGTTGTGTCTGAGTCAGTTTAGAAATGAATGAAAAACACGAAAGAATCATAGCGATCTGAATTTTAGGGATTTATTAATTTGTAGTCCCAGATTGTCAGATGGAATCCAGGAAGACGGACGATAAACCAGGAGGAAATAAAAGCTACTGAACCATCAAACCTCAAAGCTGCAGCTTTAACTTTAATAATAATAGTACTAATAACTAATACTTCTCAAATTAAAGTTACTCTCATTGAAACCAAACTTCTTCAGATTAAATGAAAAAGGCAGTTGAGGGTCAGACCTGTAATTATTACATCACAAATCCAGCTGCTGAACGTGGCCTGCAGCTGTGTACACACTGATTCCACTAGAGGGGGCTGTTTCACACAATGAAGGACACGACTCGGATCTTCAGGTGCTGCAGGAAATGTAGGAATTTCTTAAAATTCAACTTTACGAACCTGGACGCTGGAAAAAAAAAAGGTCAAGAAGCAATAAACACGATGTCATTTCAAATGAAAGACAACATCAAATAATATAATAATATTCCTCTCCTATATAGAGGAAATGTATTGTGTTAAAGATCATTTGTAAAATCCTTCAAATGGTCTTTTCAACAATAGTAATAATAACAATAAAGTGTGTTTATGACTTTGCTTGTGTTTATTTTCTTTCTCTGTGTTTATATAGATAGAGATTGATAGATTGATAGATAGATAGATAGATAGATAGATAGATTACTGTATTCATCCCCAAAGGGAAATTAGGTCGTCATAGCAGTTTGATATTTGGATACAATAAAAATACAATAGAATAGGATGCTGTAGGTAGCAAAAAATAAAAATAAGAAATAAAATAAAAACATGAAATAGGACAAAGCACTTAAAAAACACAAGATAAAAAGGTAGATAAGGTTAATATACAGTATATAATAATAGTACAGTATATATAGTATATATAATATAATACAGAAATAATAATAATATAGAATAATAATAGTATATATATTATAATATATATACATAATATCAGTATAATAACAGTATATAGTTAAGAATGGCAGCAACAGTATGGTATAATAATAATAATAATAATATAAACATAGAAATGTGTCCTATATTTAGCCTGTGCAATGTGTGCATAAGTACATAACTGCAACATATAATATGTACACATGTATAAATATATACATATAAATACACACAAGATATAATATGATATATGTTATAGGTATAATATATGCATATAATACTTGACTATACACGATATACATAAAATAGATTATATAAATTATATAAAAAATGTACATCTAGATTTTACTTCTTGTTCTGATTTCTAAAAGTAAATAAGTTAATATTATATCGTGTCCTCAAGTGTTACAGGTTTCCTGGAGTGGTTTTCTCCGAGCAGCCCCTAAACGCAGCAGGGGGGGAGGAGAAGGGGGCGGTGTGTCAGGGTGGGGGCGTGGCTCCTCCCGCCTCGCTCCCACATGTTCGGAGTGTTTATAACGAGAGGATCCTGCAGGTGACACACAACCGACTCACAACCGACACACAACCGACTCTGAGCCGCATCACGTCCACGTTGGTCCAGGCGGAACGATCCGAGTCCTCCCGTCACAGCTGTGAGTCTCCAACAAGTTTCTCTGTGAAATGTTTATTGGAACATCTGATGAGGGTCACGTGCGGCATGAGATTTAATTTCCTCGCCTCCTCTCAGATGATCTCAAGAGGAACTTGCTCAGGGTTCCTTGCGGAGACAGTTTTCCAGAAGTCCTTGATAGTCATGGAAACTCTCCAGAGGTCCTCGCTGGAGTTCTGTGGTCAATTAGAAAGTGTCAGAAGGAGCCTGAGCAGGTTCCTGCAGAAGTTTGAGTCCTGGTGCTCCTCCCAAACCTCCAGGGGCTTTGAGATGGTTTCAGAGTCCTGGGACAGGTTGGCGGTCGGTGTGGATGTCCTGAGCAGTCTTGTGGGTTTGGTTGTGTTTGACGAGGACCCAGGGATTGTTGTTGTAGTTTGTTCCTTACAGAACTTCTGGTTGTCAAGTTTCCTGATGTTTCTACCGAACGTTTAAAGTTTCACTGAGGAGCTTTTTGCGAGTTCTTGTAGGAGTTTGTCAGAAGACTCCTGGATTCTTGTCTCAGGATTTGTGGTCACTGAGGAGTTCCAGGGACGTTGGGAGGAGGTTGACAGTCCTCGTTTGTCAGTGTTGAGGTTGTGGGGACTCTTGAAATAGGTTTTGTGTTCATGGAGAAGGTTTCCTCATAGGACTGGTGGTGGTGTCAGAAGTTTCCACAGGTCCCTCCTGAAGTTGTGCTGAAGGTTATTGAGGAGTTTAAGGAGATTCAGGAAAATAACTTTCAATTATTTTTAACGTCATTAATTCCAGGAGGAGAATTTGGTCTCTGAACATCTTCACCTGTCGGTCGAAGACGGGATGTGAACGTTTGTTCCGTCTGATTTGTGTGTTTGTGAAACAGTCGTCCCAAAGAACAAAGTGTCTCTGTCCATGTCGACGTCTCCGCTCTGTGAGTAAACCTCCCGCAATTGTCTCAGCCCTTCCTGTTATGGAGTTCAACACCCCCACTGCTGTACAATCTGTGTGTGGGACTGCTGTTTCCTGCCGTGTGCGTGTGCGTGTGTGTGTGTGTGTGTGTGTGTGTGTGTGTGTGTGTGTGTGCGTGTGTGTGTGTGTGTTGTTGTTTTCCTGGTTGTATTGTGTCATTGTGTTTCCTCTCAAACAGTCGTGGTGATAAAACAGTGACGCTGGTGCAGAGCCACCTGTAGGATGTTTGTGTAGAACATTTACTGAACGTTTGTACAAAACGTCTCCGTCCTCAGACCGTCCATCGCTGCAGCTCCTCTTTTCAGCCTCTGTCTCAAACACTTGGTTTCAGCTCCCGTCTCTTTAACCCCCCTGATAGGGTCTGCTGCGATTGGTCGGCCGGTTGGTGCGTGTGGGAAATGTCGTCACCTGCGTTCGCTTTACCTGGGGGGGCGTTCAATCTCAAAACATTTAGCTTCAACATCGTGACTGAAACTCACGCTTCCTAAAAACGAGCTACGAAGTTCGTTTCCTCTGGTTTGGTGGGCGTGTCAGAGCTGTCGTCCAATCAGCAGTGACGCGTATGAAAACTCCGCCCGTATTAAAGAGACAGTGACACAGTGGATTGGTCTCTACAGACGCAGCTGCTGCATCATCTCTCTGTCATCATATCGGGGGAGTGATTGAGTCGGAGACGCCAAACACAAACTCTGTTCTGACGCCACAACAAACGGTTGAACGGGAGTTTTCTGACTGAAGTGAATGTTTAGTCCGAGCTGTTCTGTCGTCACGTGACCTCATGATGCTTCTTCGAGCTTCTTGTCTCTGTTGACCCACGACGTCCTGGATCTTCAGCGGTGTTTAAAGTCCATCAGCAGCTCTCACTGACTGAGACTGAACCAGAGGCGGCAGGAGACGGAATCAAGTGAAAGTGGAGGATTTGCGTCACGATAACAGACGGATCGTTGGGCGTGGGACGGGGCTGCAGCTTGTATTTCAAAAGCCCAATCAGGTCTTCACATCGCTCCGGGACTAGAATCAACAAAGAGTCCAGATAAAAGTCGTATCTGATGGCTGCCGGCCAAAGAGACCTGAAGTTCACAGCTGCAGCATTTAGATCTGAGTCAACTGCTCCCTTTGTTTCTGTGAGTCTGGAACTTTAAATACAGAGTTTAAGAAAGTTTACTGGAGTTCTTTTCTCCACGTCATCACCTGAATCCAAATAATGGACCTGCTAATTCTGCCTGTGTGTGTGAGTCCAGCAGCAGCAGCTCCGGCTCCATCACTGCAGGTCACTTTTACAGTTTCAGACAGAGAAGCTGGAACCAGCTTCACCGCAGAGCGAACGGACGCTGCACCGTGCAAACCTTCGTCCCCCCACTGTGTCTCCGGACGCCTGAAACACTGCGGGAGCTGGGAGCGAAGCCAGATCGATGCCAAACTCAGAAACGAGAGAATGTAAACCAGACGTTCAAACACATGTGCGACCCGTGTGAAATCGAGACGTTTCACGTCCGTGCAAAATGAGAAGCACATTTGAAATGATGCTTGAGGGAAGATCCAAGCACGAGGAAACATGCTGCTCAATATGATCCAGTGTGAAGGTGAGACACCGTCTGTCCGACGTGTCTGATCCGACCACAGCTCACGTTTCTACAAACCAACACGTGTCGTGTCAGATCTACAGGTTCAGAGCTGAGGCTGAACTTCTCCCTCAAAGTCGAGCTGAAGGTCCGACCGAACGTAAAACCACGAGTCGCTCAAAGTCAACTTTATAAACTTTATTGTCAATTCTGTTATTTGAACGCGTGTGATCGAAACGAGCTTCCTCTCTAATCCCCAGTGTACAAAACACAGGTACGCAGCATATTTAGTGTTCAACGCAACGCATCAAGTACTCAAGTGACACAAGTACACAACTCAGCAGCAGTGAACACAGAGCATGAGAATGAAGTGATGAAAAACTGTGTGTGTGTGATTTTCTCATGTTATTGGCAGGTTGACAGAAAATCTCTTGGTTTTAAAATCTGATTTAATTGATTAACCCTGATGGACAATTAGTTTGACAGCCACAGTGAAAGACAACAATAAAAGAGGACAGTCGACAACATAAAAAAACAACTTACATTGAAAAGTCCAGTTGCATTGATTCATCACTTACTGGAGGAAATAACACATTCACCGACAGAATGAGGAACGGAGATTTATAATTTAACCTTTGCTCAGGCAGCCGGGGCTTCGTGTCTTTACTTCATATAATTTCATACTTATTTCGGGTTGTGGTTTTGTTGGTCGGACTTCTAAAAGCGTCTCTATGGATCCTGCGAAGTTGTGATGAGGATTTTCCGTTTTATATATAAAATAACTATATTTCATCGAGGTGTGTTAAAGACGGCTGAGTGTGTGTTTGCTCATGTGTGCTTTGATTGGCCCGGGCAGACGTTCCAGTTTGTGAGCGCAGCTCTGCCATAACAAAATACAAATCTCTGCGAAGCTTTTATTTGACCTGTAACCTTCGGTGTTCGTAAACATCTCATCACGTCTGCGCCCCCCTGCTGCAGGAGGAAGGCTCACGTGGGCTGTTATCCTGAGTTAAGACCCGTGGGCCAGCGACCGCAGGAGTCTGGTTCTTTGAGGCCGAAGTGGGACCGAGACAGAACCAGACTTTACATCACTTTTAATGGAGCAGCTGACGGCGGGAGTTGAGCCGGAGTCAGGGACGTCACGTAAACGATTTAATGTCCTCAGCAGGAGAGACGAGTAAAGTCAGCGCACAGTGGAGCTAAATGTTGGTGGAAATGTTTTCACTGGAAGACGCAGTAAATGAACGGGAGGGGACGGTCTTCCAGGACGGACATGGAGTTGATGTCATGTGAACAGAATCGAGAGGAAGGGTTGATGTTATTTTATTCCCACAGATATCTGTAAAGAAAACTGTTAAATGTGTGTGTGTGTGTGTGTGTGTATATATACACACACACACGTATGTATGTAATGTATTTGTGTCATTTGCAAACTTGATTGATGTTAAAACAACATGAAGTCCGGTGTTACGCCCAAATCCAGCTGTGCACAAACCAACCCGACGTCTTGTGGATGAAATCCGACGTCTCCTTCTCTTTGATAGAAACTCAAAACTCTCCACCTGGTTTATTAAATGTCCACAGAGCATGAAATCATGAGATTCTCTCGTCGGGATGTTTGACACTTCGTTTGACTTTCAGTTGATTAAGAGTCACAGTGATTCCTGAAGGAGCCTTGATGGGGTTTTAATTACTGTCAGAAGTCCCAGCAGCGTCTTCGGTGTTACCCTGTGTATGTTTCGATTTCTTCAAGGTACATGTACGTCACGTGTTGGCCTGGGTCATGACTGATGTTGTTCCAGATGTGGAACTTCTTTTGTCGTGTGTTGGGTTTTCGTCTGGATGTTTTTCAAGAACAAAGCATTTCCTCTTGTCTTCAGTGAGACCTTCTTATGTTGCGTGCCTCTGAACATGCCAACTGCATGAGGAGCTGAGAACCTGTTCCACATGTTCTCCACCATGTGACATGGCTGTGGTTGAGATGTGTGGCTCAGTGTGAATGCGTCTGGAACCCTTCAGTGGCGTCCAGCAGGTGATATCGATGGTCTCGAAGCAGACCTACGATCAGTCAGCGACACGTGTGACGATGTGACGCCTTCCTAAATGAGGAGGTCCAAACATCTGGATCGCCCCCTGCTGGCTGGCTGCAGTGTAGCTCATGGAAACAGAGAGATGGTTCCCAAGAGGTGTTCGTGTCTGTTCTGACAAATGGAAATTCTGATTTAATTTAAATGCGCAATATGTAATTTCCTGCCACTAGGGGTCTCACAGAATCAGAATCTGTTTTCTGGAGTTTACTCAGTTTGTTTTTCACACGTGTGCAACACAACACGCTGCAGAGATCATGTGATCGTGTTCACATCAACACAAACTCTCGTCACATCTTCGTCTGCGTCTTCTACGTTTGTGACACCACTTTGTCACCTGGAGAAATTTGAACGGGACCTTCACACGCTGACTTTAAAGATCATCAGCTCTAGATGGCAGCGTTTGTGTCTGAGATATTTGGGCGACACGAGGTCGTACGTCTTTGTTTCTTTTTTTGGTTTTTACGAAGCGTCTCGCGACAGAAACATGTGAATCGATGACTTTGCAGAGCAGTTGTTTGTTCTTCTTCTCCCTGGTCTGTTTCCTACTGTCGACATCAGCAGCCATCTTGGGTGTAGATGCCACTCCGCTGTGTCGTTTGTCAGCAGACACTGTTTCACTTTCACGGATTTTCACCAGTTATTTGTTTTGACGAACCAGTTTAACCTAATATGAATCTAAGTGCTTCGCTCTGCGATGCCACAGAAGTAACTGATGAGGGAGGGGAACCTTTTTTCTGCGTCTTCCTCCCTGAGGTTTTTATTTTCCGGTTCCAGCTGAACATTCACAAAATAAACCACACGGTAGTCGTCTGAATCGTCAGGAGACGTCTCCGCCCTTCACCTCGTGGTTATGGAAGGTTTGAAAGAAAGTTTCTCATCGTTGCTCTGAGTTTCATCATCCTGTTGCTGTGTCCACTCAGGCTGATTCCCTGGTGAACAAAATACAGTAAAACACACAGAGCCATGGTTTAAAATGTCAAGCACACACACACACACACACACACCACAGTGATGAAGAGCCCAGAACAACATCCTCTTCATCATTAAACAGATCCTTGTTCCTCCTCCAGCCCACAGTCACTGTGGGAGGATGTTGTGTTTGGAGAGCTGGACACACACACACACACACCCAGTCACACACAGACACACACACACACACACCCAGTCACACACACACACACACACACACACACACCCAGTGGATAAATGAAAGACAAAAAGTGAGATTGAGACGCTGCATTCATGAGCTCATGTAAAAATGTTATTCTACGCGTGTGTGTGTGTGTGTGTGTGTGTGTGTGTGTGTCTCTATTGTAGTTAATGGTCGTTTAGATGCTCTGTGTGTGTGTTTTGTTGTTTTTCCTTCCTCCTCTGCTGTTTCCTGTCTGTGTGTGTGTCTGTCTCTGTGTGTGTGTGTGTGTGTGTGTGTGTTAAATCATTATCTGCTGTCAGTTTTTAAAGAAAGAGAGATAATATAAACAAGCGTCTTTACAACTGAACTGTAAAATCAAATTATATGAAACATAAGAACCGGACCCTGTTGGGGGGGGCGGGGGGGGGGGTCACGATGTGAGGACACGGACAAACACGTCGTCCGCTCGTTCTGCTGATGTGTTCGACATCGAGGAGTCTTCACGCTTCACTCATCCTCGTTGCGTCAGTCGAAATGAATCTCGCTGCGATTACGTTTGCAATAAATTCAGAGCCTCTAAATACAGATGGACGACACGTCTCCACTTCCTGCTGGACAAAAATAAAGCCCAAATAATTTAGAGTCTGATCAGAAACACTTGAACAAACATCAGCGAGATAAGAACGAGCTGAAATGACAGAAAAGAACATTTCTTTATTTGACGTGTTCTTAGTTTAGTTTGATCCATGTCCCTTCTACTAACATGGAGGGTCCAGATGTTGTAGCTACGCAGCTGTCACGTCGTCTTTCTTTCTTTCTCTCATCAATAAAATAAAATGTTTAGCTGCTTAATTTCAGAGAGAGTTCGGCCGTTCAAGAAAAGTCTTACATTTAAATACGTGGTTCAACTTTTTATATTTAAAGTCTTTTATTTCAGGCAGTCGAAGATTAACGATCTTCTCACTCGTGTGAATCTCAGGCGAACACCGGCTGAACGCTGGAAAACTAAATCCACCATCCTGCACCTTTTAAAGCTCGATGACGAACATTATTCGTGAAGTTTGTTAAATCTGTGCAAACACATTAAAATGCAGCGAGTCTGTGAGGTGACGGAGGGACGGAGAGCAGACCACCCAGACAGGCTGACATCAGTGTCTCTGTCCCAGAGGACGTGACAGCAGCGCAGGGTTTTTATATCAGAGGCCTCACATGGAGCTAAGATGGTCGCTGCCTCAAACCCGAGGTCAGGGGCCAGTGTGGGTCAGGGGCCTGGTTCTAGTGGAGCTGGGGGGGGGGGGGATGAGAGAAGGAAGATTTAAAAATACTAAAGTACGAGTGAGCTCCATCGTAGAGTCGTTGTTGTGAGAATTCTTTAGACTAGTTTAAACGAATGATATTTTTAAATCTGCTGGTGGCGCTGGACTGTCTGTTGTTGAACGAGTCCACTACAGAGTTGTTGAGGTATTTTAGCCTGAACTATAGACTTTAAATCAAGATTGAAGACAGGCCCCCTGGTGGCCGGCTGCAGTAAAGGTCACAAACCCCTCCTCCATGTTAGCAGATGGGACATGGGCCAAACTAAAACTCAAATCAAAGTAGATGCCACATAAACGTTTTGTTCACGTCTCCATGTTTCCGATCAGTTTGGTTTTAGTTTAGTTTTGGTCCAGTTGACAAAGTTTGATTGCAAATACCTGAGGACGAGTTCCTGTGACTGTGTCGTATTCCTTTTCTTTGTTGCCTTTAAAACATTTGTGTGAGACACGAGAATCAGCTGAAACTTTTCTGCGGCGCACTGAGCTCTGCTGCTTCGTGTGTCGTCACCTACTTCACTTTCCCATAAAGAAATAGAATCAAATAAACCTGCTGCTCATAACGTTTATCAAACCTGAATTTCACTGACATCAACGCGTTAGAGTCTAGACGTGAGTTCATTTGTGTAAACAGTCGACAGTCACGGGCTGCGTTCACAGGAATCCATCAAACTGTGTGTGTGTGTGTGTGTGTGTGTGTGTGTGTGTGTGTGTGTGTGTGTGTGTGTGTGTGTGTGTGTGAAGAAGAATCTCAGGTGGAGAAAGTAAAAGTCCATTCGATTGAGTTTCAGTTGAAAAGCTCGGGTGAGGCGGTCTGTGTCCGAGTGTTCGTCAGAAACGGCGTCTCTGAGAAATATCGTCAAACCAGGGAGTGAAGACGCTGTGGTGCCCGGGATGAATGTGTGCGGAGCGGCTGTGAAGTTCACTGCTTACGAAAGAGTTTAGAAAGGAGGCGCTGCCAAGTGGAACAGAGCCAGAGCCTCCAGGTGCATGAATCAATCTCAGATATTCATTCACTTCTCATTTCGTTTCTGTTGCTGCAGCTTTTCTGTGGAATTTCTACTCTCACGATGATTCATTTAGTCGTTCGCAGTTTTTACTCAGTTTTCTTTTCTGTCACTTCTCTTGATGTTTTTCTACGTTACAATAATAATTACAATAAATGTCTTGTTCGAGATTCCTCGGTGGTAGCGAAGCTCCGTCCGGCTGCAGGAACTAGGAACCTTTGCAGGAACTCCACTGGCACCAGGGTCTCAATTCACTGCAGCGGAAAACTTTTTACTTGGTCTAATGTTCCGTCCTCGGGGAGTTGTACCTTTTAAACAGCAACCTTTAGGGTGGGGCCTGATCGATCAGTCTCTGCTGTAGCTCGTTAAATCTGTTTCCTTGTTTAGAATCTGTAAATAAAGATGAAGTCAAAGTGTCTCCATCGCCCCCTGGTGGCTAGAAATGTTAAGTGTTCAGCTGTCATGTCGTCCGTCTTTATTCACAGTCTTTGCTCTGTGGTTATTAGTTCCCTGAGGTGACGTCACTAACGAGCAGGTTAATCATATCAGCGTGATTTCAAAATAAATGGGTCTGGGAACATTAACTCGTCAGTTTCCGCCTGTACAAGTAATAAGATGTATTATACAAGTAATAAGATGTATTATACAAATAATAAGATGTATTATACAAATAATAAGATGTATTATACAAGTAATAAGATGTATTATACAAATAATAAGATGTATTATACAAGTAATAAGATGTATTATACAAATAATAAGATGTATTATACAAATAATAAGATGTATTATACAAATAATAAGATGTATTATACAAATAATAAGATGTATTATACAAGTAATAAGATGTATTATACAAGTAATAAGATGTATTATACAAGTAATAATATATGTTCCATTAGTGTCATGAGTGTTGATTCAGACTCAGTCTGGAGAAATCACAGTAAACAGTAAAAACTGTTTCCTGTCACTTTGGATCTGGAAGTGTTTTCACTCTTCGTCCTCATCGCTCTAGAATGAAACGTCTCAAACGTTCAGTCCACTTCTCAAATAAGTCTTATCTGTGTTTGCTTTGTTGGAAAAAGAAGAAAAGACACACACACACACACACACACTGAACATCTGAACCCCCTCCCCCCCCAGCACTAACAGTCTCTATTGTATTATCGTGTTTATCTTGACCTCCTAATTAATAAGCTCTTATCAGGACTGAGGCAACAATAAAGTTTTTGTGCCGAGACAAACGCTTCCTTCCCTCCTGGGAACATCGCAGCACACCAGACGACCCGACACAGTCCAGTCTGAGCGAATGATTTATAGTAAAGAGTTTATTTCAGTCTGATCTTTTTTTTAAAAGTGTTAAACTCACACACGTTAGAGAGCCACGGTCACGTCTGCGTCCAGCTGCAACTCAGATCAGTTTAATCCTGTTTGAGGCTAAAATTCAGCCGAGGACAGAAAATACCCCGAGGTTTCTGATTTAACTACATATGTTTATCTTCCTAAACAAGAGGCCAGACACACACACACACACACACACACAGTATCACATATACGTGTTTTGACTCATATGTTCATCTGCACACGTGTCCTTTACTGTACAGCTGCCAAACGCAGGTAAACATTTTTGATGTGTCCTTGATTCTCCTGCTAAACTGTCTGGCTCTGTTTTGTCTGTACAAGTATGGAAATAACAGACTGACACACACACACACACACACACACACACACACACACACACACACACACACACACACACACACACACACACTTGAAAATGAAAGGCTTTGTTTTTATTCATGTCCTCAGGGGGAAAGTTTATTTGACTTTCTGCAGGACAATGTAGTTGACATAAAGGATTTTATTTTAGATTCTATTGTTTCTTCTGCTCAATGCTGTAGGGGTGTGTGTGTCTGTGTGTGTGTCTCTGTGTGTGTCTGTTTGTGTGTGTGTGTGTCTGTGTGCGTGTGTGGAAAACGGATGTTTATGATTCGGTGCAGAATGATTGAATTGAAGGGACAGTTCTAGGTTTTAATGTTGGATTTTAAAACAAATCTATACTCTTTAATAACACAAACATTATTAAATACTGAACATGTACAGTAATACATTTTCTTTCCACACACACACACACACACACAAAGTAGAGCTGAAATGAGCCTGAATGTGACGGATTTTAAAATTGGACGATGTTTGACAGAAACCTGCAGCCGATGGAAATGCTCTTCTAACGACTGCAATAAAAATAAAAAGACACTCGTCTCTGACGACACTCGGGTGAGGAAAGTGTCACAGACGGAGCAGCTTTGTGTGGTTTAAGAGTTTGACATTAAACTTTACCAGGCAGCTCCGATTGTGTCGTGTGATTTGAGGAGCAGGAAGCAAATAAAGTTTCTCAGGGAAACACAAAGAATTCAGTTTATTTTCCTTCAAAGTACAAGTTCAAGTTGTAAAGGACAGGAAGTGTTTTGGGGTCATGTGGACACACACACACACACACACACACACACACATATTGTAAATTTCTGTGTGTTCTTGCGTTTGTCCACTTGGGAGAAACCAAACGTATGGATCAGTGAAAAGTCTTAGTATCAGGGATGGACAGGATTCTTTCTACGTGTTGAAACTTTATTTATATGACTGCATCACTAGTTTTTATCCCTGCAGATAGAAATGAATAGATAAGACGATAACATGAGTCTGGCTCTGGTCGTTTGTATGATCACATGTTCTCAGTTGGTGTGTGGACGTAACAGAAGCTTCTGTTCCAGCTGCTGTGGTTTCATCTGAAGAAGCAGAAGCTAAACGTTGTGTTGCTCTGCAGCTTCGATTCTCAGCTCAGCGGTTAAAACAGCTTCAGTGGATTAAATGAGAATAGAAAGGGGACACGATGAAGAAGAGGAGCCGTACACGCAGAGGACGAAGACGTCCACTTGGAAAGACGAGGAGGTTCCAGATGTTTTGGTGATGAGGGCCGACGCCGGTGTGGACGAGCTGTAAACAACAACACTGATCGTTACACAGCAGAGTTCAGGCGTCATGTCCCGCCTCCTGCTGCTCTACAGGCTCCGCCCCTCGCCTGAACGTCCCCCACATGTTCCTGTTGTTGTGGACGAGTCGACAATCTGCGTGTGTGTGTGTGTGTGTGTGTGTGTGGGAGTGCTGGGTGTAGCTGGTAATGGTCGGGATCGGTGTCAGAGCGATGGGAGATATGGAGGCAGAGGGAGTGGATGATCTCTCCTCCTGTGATACCTTATCATCACTGCAGAGATTCACACACACACACACACACACACACTGACTGGGAGAGTCTCTGCTCTGTGTCTCTGTTGTGATTCTCTTCAGTTCACCGTCGTGCATGTGAAGGTTTTATTTGACTCCAGAACCGAGAGTTTACACAGATTTACAGGCTGTTATCTGAGCGACTGCATCAGCCTCCACTCCACAGCCGGAGGTTAACATTTAAATCTGACCGTTTTCTCTGCGTAATTTCATTTGAATCCAGATTATTTTAAGTGATTTTCCGTGGCGACTGCGGTTTCTGTCGTCTAATCCCTGAAAGAGGTTTGAGTCTGGAGAGTTTAGAACTGTAGAAACGTCTCACGTGAAGAAGCAGCGAATTCCAAATAAACAGCAAACAGGAATGTTTCATCTAAATATGTTTCAGCCTCAAAGAAAGAAGCGGTTCAGTTTCCTCGGTTTATCTGTGACGGTGGCGATGATGCGACAGGAGCCGGTTCCATGAAAGAGAGAGAATAACCTTTGTGTTCCAGCCGCGTGGTCGTGTAACACAGTGACGCATCCCCCACTTCACTTCCTCCAATAGAATCCATTGTTTAAAGAAACCTTTCACACTTTCTAACTCAAGTTTGAGCCGTCGATATTCAACTTATTCTCTGCAGTTGAGACTGAATCCTCCTCCGAGCGTTGGTTTCTCTTCTTCCTTCAGTTTTTTTTTTGGGGTGTGAATCTGGTGGTTGGTTGCCGGGGGGGGTGAGCTGCTGGTGGTCAGTGTGACAGCTGTCAGGAGGAATTCAGGAAGCTTTTCTTTCTTCTCTTTAGAAAAACATAGGCGAGAGGGGCGGGGGGGGGGGGTGACGACGAGGACGGAGAAAAGCGAGGGGATGGGAGTCTTGAAATTTAAGCTTCACAGGAATTCACTTTGTCTTTGAGGAGACGTCGTGAGGCCTGTGGGCCTTTACCTCCCGACTGGTTGGTTGTTTTTTTGCTCTGCTGGTTCCAGTGTTCCCACCACGTCCAGTGAATAGACGCTCCTTTCACCGCTCGCTAAGACGCCTAATGAGGGGGGACTACTTTCTGTCTCACTCTGTGTGAGTGTGTGTGTGTGTGTGTGTGTGTGTTCACCAAATAAATGACGGCCCCGTCAACTGTAGCCTCCTTTGAGTGTGCTGCTAATTAGCACGCTTCACGTTGTCCAAGATAAAACGTCCATTCTTTGAAACGATCAGTTTTTTCTTCCAGTCGAACGCGGTGTAACTTTTCGCTCTTTGCTTGTATCATGAGAATCGTTGTGGTTCTGTTGTCGCTCCTTCAAACTGAAATCATCACACCTGTAAAACGCACTCAGCACTTGAAGCAGACGTGTGAATGATGAAGAACTTTTACAGTTGATCAGTAAATCGGAGTCTTTACCGCTCCCTGCAGACTGATTTGGAATTTCAGGCCGACACATGGAGACTGTGTTTGTGCAGAACTGACTCAGGGACTTGGATTCAGTCGTGCTGCTCCTCTGGAGCCAGGGTGGGTTCAGGCTGTGATTTGGATCTGATTCGAAATTTAGATTTTCAAATGCGTCGCTCTTTCAAATCTCTCGTTCCTCACTTTCTTTATTTTATCACTTAAGAGCAACAGAAAAGTCAAACTGTGAAATGATGGATGTCACCAGCTTTTAACAAAATATATATATCTGTTGAATTTGATCCTCTGATGGGAGACGAACCTCCGACCTGACGTCTGGAGACAGAAAAGTGTGAAGAGGGAGTTGAGTGTTTGCTGAAATGACCTTTGACCTCTTTACCGAACCCAAGACAGAGGCAGGTTCATGGAAGCAGCTGTTTCTGTAACCAGGCAGTGCCCATACAACACACACACACACACACACACACACACACACACACACACACACACACACACACACACACACACACACACACACTAATGATGTTGTTCTCCCGCTCTGAACAATAAGTGAATGTTTCCTCCGCGGCTTCTTCCAGGAACTGACTCGTTCCTGTGTTTGCTGAAGAGGAAGAATGAAAAGAAAAGACGAGAACAACGCGTTAAAAGAAACGAGCTCGTTCACACTGTGGCATCAACACTTCAGGTTCAGCCGGAGAGAAAAGTATTCATGGATCTAGATGAAGAAAAAAACTCATATTAATAAGAAATTAATATTAATATGATTTATTATGTAAACCTGTCGTTAAAAACGAATTAACAAGGTTTTTACTTGTGTTACTTTATTTTTCTTGAGAAACCCTGTTAAGAAATCAAAGTAGAGCTGAGGCTGATGGGAAGTTTGTTAGTTTGCAGGTGTTTGGTCGTAAAGTTGATTTAATTGATGGAAAACCAGGATGAATCCGAACGAACAAAGTCAAGCAAACAAATTAGAGACAAATGACAATTGTCTAAAACTTTTTTTAAAAATGAGACAGAATTTTCTCCAGAGCGGCGGAGTGAGGTCGACCTGCTTCTTTTAGGTTCAACATGGTTTCACATCATTTCTTATGGTTGTAGAAAGATGTGACTGTGTCTTCTTTATCGTCTTCCCTCAGAACAAACGTAGAAGAATGAAGACGCTGCCGGTGTGTTGTCAAAAACCTTTTTGTAAGAATTCCGTCTGTGACTAACCTCAGCGATGTGGGAGTTGTGAGTCCAGGGGCCCGTTTCCTATTCTTCTCTTTCCTCGGATGACGTCGGCTCTTTTCCTCTTCCCAGAATCCCCTGGGGAGGGGAGGGGGGGGGGGTATTTCCTCGAGGCCTTGGACGGTCCGAGCGGGAGAAGTGGTGATCAGAGACAGACGGACAGAGATGGTTTCCTCTTCCCAGAATGCCGTGTGCAGCTCAGTTCCCACAGCGCTGCGTGTTTGTCTTGACTCTGGACGCTGCGGTGGAAAAACAACACGTGCACTCGTCTCCGTTGCTTCTTTCATCTGCTCGAGTTTCTGTTCATGTCCAGAGATTCTTCTGTAAAACCGGAGCCCTGCAGGGTTCATGAAGCTCGGTCGACTGTGGACGGATGAAAAGTCGACTTTGGGTCAAAGATGAAGTTCAGGACACCGATAAAGTCCTGACTCCTCTTCTGCAGCGGCACGATGGCATCTAACTTTTACGTTTTAGCGCCACCCACTGATCGTGTTGATGATCCAACTCCGCATTTTTGTCCACAGTCGTTAATGGGAACGATCTTTCAGTTGTCCATCCATCTGTCCGTCCCGTTCTTGTGAAGACGATATCTCAAGAACCCGTCTCTTCGAAACCACCTGTTCGTCAGGGAAAGTTTAATTTTGGTCAAATCCTCTCAGAGGAAAAGCTTTAAGACGATTTCACCATCGCTCACATTGTTGTCCCGGATTCAAGAGTTTCGTTTTGCTTCCCTGTGGAGACTCGGAGGTTTGATCTCAGGTCCAGTCCTGTAAGAAACACATGTCCAGACGATGTCCAGGAATACTGATGAAACTAAAAGATCATAGTTCAGACACATTTTCATCTCATCCTGGTGCATGTGGATGAAAAATCAGAGAATTCAGCTCATTTTTCAAACGGAACATTTAATTCTGATGATAAACAAATGTTGATTTTGACTCAGACCGAAGTGAACAGATATTAAATTAAATTAAAATGTATTAAAGAGTTTATCTTTGAGATGACTGATGGAAATGTGTCCCTCCTGAAGTTCAGTGTTTCTATCCCACATGAAAATAACTTTATGATCAATACATTATTCAATCTGAGATGTTTGATAATGATACCGACGGTAATGACACGGTGATATTGAGACGTGTCTCTGCTGCAGGTCTTATAGTGAACAAACCTCTGCGGAATGAATTTGGAGTAAATTCCATTCAAATGATCTGTTTTATGTGTTTGACTCTGAATCAGGAAAACTGCTATAATAATGATAATGATCATAATAAAAATGAGACTTCACATTTATTATGAGTTAAGCAGACGTCCCACACCTACAAGAACCACATGTCCATGTGAATACAAAATATTTTTAGAACCGGTTTCAAGATTAAAAGCAGAGACCGAACATTTATCAAACCAGAAACACAATCGTAGACGTCTCGACTTCTCTTCCATTTTGTCCAACATCTGTGTTTCGCTGCGTGAATGTTTTTACCTCAACACACAAAAGAAAATCAGAACAGTTGCATGACAGGAAAAAAACGCCTGCGACGTCAGAGAAAGACGAGATTTACTGTCGGTTAACGCTCGTCCACCTGAGTACAAGCACATGTGTGTGTCCCTCCTGAGAAACTTCTTCCTCACGATGTCTGATGCAACAAATGTTCAACAAAATACACAATCTGCTGCAACACACTGGAGAATAATCAGATTCATTTGAATCTTAATCTCTTTTTATGCGTGTGCACATTAAATCAAAATGTTTTATTTTTAAGACACACTGCTTAATGATGAACCAGTTCTTCGGTATTTTACGTCTGTATCACTCAGTAGAGACGTACCTCGGATCAAGCTGCAACAGATCACACACGTTAGATATCAGTCCTCTAAATATGATTCTTTTCATCGATGAATTATTCTCTGAGGAATTAACCAAAATGTTGAATTCACTTTATCTCAGAATTTTAAAGATAAAGTTTATGAATCCCTGGACCCTCAGCTTAAACGGTTCAAAAGACGTTTTGCATAATTGAAACTAAGTTTTCATCCCTCACATAATGTTAAATAAAGTAAAAAACACTGTTTTATATCTGAGTTTTTAATTAGAGTTGAAGATTTGTCTCTTTGTGAGTGTTGATCTGAAAACTGCTTCACACTCCTGCTCCCTCATTTCAGACACCACCAGAGATTTGCCTGCAGATGTTACAGGATCACGATTACTTCAAAAAGTAAAGGAAAGAGCTTGAAATTAAAGGAAGAATTAAAGCGATCTTCTGCAGATGATTTGTATTTCTCTCTAAAGGTCTCACATTCCACACGAGCCCATAAAGCCGAGCTGCTGCTGCACAGGCTTCACGTTAATACTGTTACAGACGATCTGTGTGTACGTGACCTCCAGCACTCGGTCAGTAAACCAAGAATGTTGTTATGTTCTGCTCACTCACTCTGATAAATATGTTTTACCGTCGTACGCTCGGGTACCAGGGGCCCGGCTGGATCCGGGTCTCGGGGGAAGAACCTCGGGCACCTGTTCTCTGGGCACCGACACAAACTCCCTCCCTGGGTCTGTAACTGATGAAGTGGCAGCATGTTGACTGACTGAAGATGTTTTATAGCTGTGGTTTGATAGAATCTTTATTTTAGTCACATTATGAATCTCATTCGATTTAAGGACCAAAGAACCTGTGAGGTTGTTGAAGCAGCGTTGGATGATGGGAGTTGTAGTCTTCTCCTCCTGCTGATGGAGGTTTTTATCCGGAGCTGAATTTTGAAGACAAGCACCATGTTCCCTCGATTCAAACTTCAGATTTATAAATAATGACAAACGCCGTTCAGTTTAAAATCTGTGAAAATGTGGAGCGTTACTTGAGTTCATCAGGTTGAGTCGTGGGGGATTGAAAATCACGACATGACGGATTCTGCAGAGAAAATAACACGATACATGAAAGAGAGAGAGACCTGCGGTGGATTAGAGATTTAAGGAAGCAGAGGGAGATATTAACTCAACTTAATGTTCACGTAATAAGACGAGCGGAGGGATCGGGAGGGAGGGAGGCAGGGAGGGAGGGGAGTTATTAAATCATGGAGGGGATTATAGGCCTGGCAGAGAGGGAGGTCGTAAAGCTGTCGCCTGCTTTGGCCGACGGACACAGAAAAATATCTGAATAAAGTATCAGGAGGATTAAAGAAGGTAGATGTCAGAGCAGTGAGGAGGAGGAGGAGGAGGAGGGAAGACGAAGATGAGGAAATACTCAAACATGAAGTTTTAAAGAAGAAGATCTGGCGCGAAGGGAACCGAGTTCTGGCGTCGTCCACTCAGCTGATAAATCAGCCGCGCAGTTAAAATGAGATTTTTCAGCTCGCCCTCAAGTGGTCGGCCACATTTTCACCTCGTCCTCCTGTAAACATAATAAAAGCAGCTAATCCCAGGAGCGAGGAGCGAGGAGCCGCTCGCCCTCTGCTCTCCACGGAGCAGGAGGTCACAGAAAACATTTGAACCATTCAGAGTTTTACAAGGTGGGTCCGCAGTGTGGCCGGGGATCAGCTGGTGCCTCCCATCGTTCAGAGATCACTGGTCACTTCTTTCACATCAAACAAATGATCTGCAGACGTGTTTCATGTCTTTACTGTGTTGGAACAAAAACGCTCATCTCTGAAAGTTTGTATGAAAGATGAGTTTCATCTGCTACATGACGGATGTTCAAGTTTTAAAATCAAACATCTTCTTATTTAATAAAAACTTTTTTTATAAGAATTGATCCAGTTTCTGAACTAAATGTTCACTGTTCTGGAAAGAAATGCACGACATGATCCGGATCGCCCCCTGGTGGCTGGCCGCAGCATAGGTCACAAACCCCGCCTCCTCCATGTTAGCAGACAGGACCATAGACTGTAAATGATAAAAATAGTAAAAAACATAAACAATACATCTCCACTTCCTTCTGCTCCAGAAATGAAGCCAATATATCCCCGGATATCAGCGGCGCCATCTCCAACAGATGACATCATGAGGAGTCGGTACACACAGTCGACCAATCAGGAGTCAGTCTCAGCTGTCAACCATGACGTCTCCGCCTGTTTTTATATCATCAAATAACGAATTAAATCCAAACTGATCAGAAACACTTGAACAAACATCAGTGAGAGAAGAACCCATGTCCCATCTGCAAACACGGAGGAGGAGGGGTCGTCCATCTTTGTTTTCAGTGTGTAGACAGGACCAGTATCTTCTGGTCACTTCTGAGCCTGAGACTTCATCTTTAACATGGAGGTCAACAGTGAAATGTTTGGAACCCGTTTCTTTTCATAGTGAGGAAGTCGAACGTTTCATTCAATCTTTATTTAAACCCACCAACAGAGGAAGCTGTGCACAAAGAGCAGAAGCCGTGTGTTTGGGTCGGGCGTGTTGGAGGACGTAGGTCAGAGGGTCGGAGTGAGACTGAGTCACGTCTGTAACTCCATCGAGTCTTTTCTCTTGATTTCCGAGTGTAACTGTGATGAGCTGAGGCTGAAAACCAGGATGTGGCGCAGCTTGTTTTGTTTACTCATTGTTTACCTCCCATGGTGCAACAGGAAGAGAAAACAAAGAGCTCGAGCTGATGACCATGGGAACAACACAGTCCCCGGCTAACCCTCCGAGTTTTTATCAAAATAACTCCAAACGTATTTTAAGGTTTATAAGAACGGACGCAGCCTCGGTTTCTATAGAACAAAGTGAGTTTCTGTGTCTAGTTTCAAGTCGTCTTCAGCAGCTCATTTATCAATTAAGATCATTTAGAGTCAGAAAGCACCGGATGGATTTGGGGGGGGAGGGGTCACAGTGTGATTGACAGCTAGCAGTTGTAGGTGGGTGTGCTTTCAGTCAGGCTCCTCCCCCCTCCTCCAAATATGGTTTCTTCTGGTCTCAAAAAACCAAGATGGCGCCGGAGACACATGTGAAACTGAGGCTTCAGAACAGCAGCTGAAACACCGAGGGGCCTTCATACGGTGGTGGTGGGGGGGGGGGGTTGTAGGTGGGAGGGGTCTAAGCAGCAGGGTCAGAGGTGATGAACGCTGTGACTCGAATCTGAACCGAAACGATGACGTAAACAACGTTCTTTTTTTAGTCTGCCGTTCGTCCGGCTGCCTTCACCGCATTTTGTCTCTCTGTGTGTGTGTGTGTGTGTGTGTGTGTGTGTGTGTGTGTGAGTGAGTGGTTTACAGTGTGTATATTTTGTGTGTCTTTGTTTTTAAATCAATCCGACAGAGGATGAGTTTCCTCCAGGGATTTAAAAAAATTCCAGTTAACGCCCAGGATTCCTAAAGACAGACACACACACACACACACACACACACACACACATACAGACACACACAGACACACACAGACACACACACACAGGGGAAGAGACAGTTTGTTCCTTGTCCGTCTCCTTGTTGACGAGTCTGAGGAGGTCGTTTCCTCGTGTCAAGTGCGAACCACGGGTGAACGCTGGGGACGAGAAACAAACGACCTCGTCCAAGTTTCACTGCAGATCATTCCTGACAGTTTTATTCTACATGCAAACATTTAGATTATTGATCCATTAACACACAGACTTTGTTTTACCACAGAAGAAGAAACTCTTCTTCCTGTGTCTCCAGGAGATTTTTGTCTTGCATGGGTTCCTCTGTTGCATATTTCATGAAATCTTCTTTTCCTCCTCAAAATATTTTTAAAATTACGACTTTATTCTTGTAATATTTCGTCTTTTCTTTTTGACACATTTAATCTCAGTCTTCAACATGGCCCTCGTACATAAATCGTCTTGTTCCTTTTTTCTGTCTTAACCCAGAAAATACTTTTTATCGTAATGTCTTCATCTTTTTTAAGAGATTATTTTAATTAAAAGTAAAGAAAGTTAAGTAAGGTATGTCATCGCCAGGTAACGTAACAAGGAAATGCTTTTAATTTGAAAAGCTTGTATCCCAAGGCTAAAATCGAAGGTGCAGCTTATTAAAGTCTGTGATTAAGTTATGAGCCACATTTGTTTTTAAAGGCACAAGAGCATTAAGGGATAAAACCTTTATTTTACTTTATTTTATGTGGAAATGACAAAAGGGACAAAACTCTCTGAGCCCTGAACTGTTTCTGTCCACGTCACGTACGTCCCTCAAAGAGTCACTGAGACAGCAGCTTACGATTCGTACACAGACAGACGTGTTGTAGACGAAGGTCATTTCGTTGAACCAGCTCTTATATCACTTTAAAAACTAGACTCCATTGACAAAAACAGTAATTTAACCTCACACAGAACTTGATCCTTGACTAGTTTCATTTGTTTGTGGTAACGTTTGATTCCCTCTGAGGTCTTTTATAAAAGTTTTATAAAACCCAACTTATCCTTTAAATCTGTCAAAGTCAGAGTAATTACAGTCATCGTCCACACACACACACACAGACACACACACACACACACACACACACACACACACACACACACACACACAGACGGCAGTTTGTTGTTTGTGTCGAACCTAAAACAGAAATTAAATGTGGAAATCCTGCAGACTGGTGTTCGAGGTTAGAACCACAGCTCAGTCTTTCTCTGTCAGCAGGCGACTCTCCAACCTGTTGAGGTCTTTAAAACCTGCTGACACGACGCTCGCCAGCCCGCCGCCATGACAGATTGTGATGAATTGTGATGCGAGAGCGTGGTCAGTTTCTCCTGGAGCCTCGGCTCCAGCTCATTTGTCTTCCCACCTGAAGTAACTTCATGATTGGAAATAAGTCCGAGTGAACTTTGGAATCTTCCCGATTGTTGAGTCGTCCTCAAAATGAAGCAGCGCTCATAGAAAAGCACAAAAGATGGAAAATGACATCAAAACTATACAAAAAGACAAATTATAGCAGAACACGCAACATAAAAATGAAACAACTCTTTCAGTCGGAAACTGAAAAATGTCGGACCAAGCTAAAAAAAGACTTTGGGTGCTAACACAGAAATGAAACTAGTAAAAAGGCTCGGAGAGTTTTACACCTTCCTGACGTCTCTTCTTTAGCAGCAGCTCTGTGAGGCTGTACTGATGCACAACTGGGAAATGTATTTAAATGTAATTGGTCGCTGTTCATCTCTGACCCTCCTCCTTCTCCTTCTCCGTCCAATCAGCTGCGGCGCTCAGTGTGATGTGACCAGTGGGCTCGTCCCATCGCCCTCTCTCCCTCCACGTCAGTGACGATCAGAGATGGCAGCCATGTTGATGTTGTGTGTCCTGCTGTGTCTGCAGCCTGCAGACGCCGTCGCTGCTGCAGACTCTAAACCCCGGAGTCAGTCCGGCCCGCGGCTGCAGCTCTCGCACTCAGGTAGGAAACACGGCGAGCGAGGAGGTTGCGCCCCCTTCTGCTCAGAAACACAGTGGCTATTGATCCATCACCTGGATGTCATGACATAATGAACTAATCCAGCCAATCATGGGCCAGTATTCAAACAAACGCACAACATACATGTGTCCAGGCGTCTCTGCACACGAGTTTGTATTGTTTTATTGTGAGTGTGTTGGGTTCTGCTCGGTCTGAGATTGACTGTGACAGCACATTCTTTAAGTGGTGGAAACTAATGACAGACTGAGTATAAGTATTTTTATTGCCTCAATCACTCGATGACTCATTTACATATTTGGCGTCTGATTAAAACAGAAGCATAAATCACGGCCGTCAGATTTCTTCTCAGCTTTTCAGTAAACATATGACTCAGAGATTTACGATTTGGTCGTTAGATTGTTGTTTGTGTTTGTGGAAGAATCTGCTTTTAATTTTCCGCAGTTCTTTATTTTTTTAGTTTACAGACAGATGCTGCCCCATGAATGTGTCGACCATGTCCATCACATGTAACTTCCTTTTCCGATACACACAGAAATGATTATTGTAGTGTAGTGTGTGTAGTCTGTGTGTTTCTTTTTCCCTTTAGAGGTCGTTAACTCTAAACTTAAAAAGTGTGTAGATATCCTGTTATTAGGTCAATTATCCCTGGAACAAAAAGAAGCTTATTTCTCTGCTGTCCATTATTCTTTGTGTCTCAGCCAGTGGCTGCAGGTATTGTGTTTTTGGTTTGTACGTACGTACGTTGGTCCGTCCGTCCGTCCATCCGATCGTCCGTCTGTTCTATTCTTGTGAACGTAACATCCCAAGAACGCCTGGAGTTGGATTCAAGGATGAACTGAAAACATTTTGATGGTCAAAAATCAACGTGCGTCTTGAAAACGGTATTTTAACTCTTTCTTTAGGGAGTTTGTTAAATTTGAGTTTAATTAGTTTATTTATTTAACAGTGGACTCATGGAGAAAGTGTCGAGCACGTCTCACATCTTAATTTCCTTTTCCTTCCTGATTAAGTTCCCAAGTTTCACCAGAAGGTTACTGAAGAAAGTGATTTAAGGACGGATAGTTTTTTCAGTTTGAGAGTCAGAGAGAAATGTATATTATTATTATTTATATTATATCTTTCATACAGGACAGTGAAGTAATAGGGAACTGGTGAAAGCCGTAGAAATGTCTTCAAGAGTCGATGCAGACGTCTTTGTTTGGACAGTGAAGGTCTCATAGAAGCAGCAGGAAGGAATAAAGTGGGACATTAACAGTTTGAGAGTTGATGTTGTGTTGTCGACCGCCCAGGTGCCTTTAAAACTGCCTCAATTATCTTAATGGAGCAAAATAATTCAGACGACCTGCAGCGAACTCTCAAGTATTTCAGTCTAATGTTTTTTCACTGCTGCTTCACGCTGAGACGTCCTGTAGACGTCCTGTAGACGTCTGGTGGTCGTCCTGACGTTTTTCTGAAATTTTCAGAATCAGTACATTGAAAAATCTTGTCCAACCAAAATGTGCGTAACTGGAACGTGTGTATTCGACAGCCAGTGAGGTTTGAACACACTGAAAGTTATATTCAGAATCAAATGTGAAGGTGCAGATCCAAAACCAGCAACAACACTCGACCGTGCGACCGCTCCATTATGATATAACACACACACGTTAAATCTCCAGTGAAGTCGTTCGTCCACTTCCTGTCACATTAACACTCTTTTTTTCCGTCTTGCTTCCCTCTTGGCAACGAACGTCAGCAGCGAAGCCAACAACAGTTTCCTCTCCAGCAGTAATTAGTTCAGGGAGGCTGGTTTCATTGTGTGGTTTCTGAGTGAATGAATGAATGAATGAATGAATGAATGAATGAACAGAAGTGGGGATGCAAAGAAACTGTAGATCTTG
>NC_091094.1:1110000-1187500 GCF_024713975.1 Paralichthys olivaceus
ATGAGTCCAAATTCATTATGTGTTTATTTATATACAAACTTTGACGCACATCAGAAAATATCAGAAACCTTCTGTCGTCAGCTTTCGCACAGAATCAGTTGCTGCGTTTTTTTTTGGCAGAAGCAGAACCTGAATTTAAAAAACGACAAGTATTCCTCTATGAAGCATCTTTTATTTTGAAAGAGTTGGCTGCATGTGTGAACATCTGAGAATTGATGTGCGGAGGACAGCTGCACGGAGCCGAAGCTGGATTTTAGCCTCCGACCTCACTTTCACTTGCATCTCTGACGTGAGCCAGATCTGAACTTCAGCACGGAGATGAAACAGGAAGAGTCCAGAGGTTTTCAGAGCAGATCGATATCAGCCTGATTTCTTCGGTGCAGACGTGGCTCCGCGATTCCTTTAGTGGACGAGCTCCATCATCCATCACTTCACACGTTGTATCACGTAACAACGTGAACACAAATCATGAAATCAACGGGTCACTTGCAGGACAAAGGTCCGGTGTGGACCATTCATCCCGCGTAACATAATCTTCATCAGGACTGAGCTGTCACCTGAAACTCAATGGAATTGTCGAGTCTTCATTACCTGATAAAACTCTAAATATCGACATTAGAAGATAACATTTTCTGTTCTAAGAACCTGAACGAGAGAAAACTAACGGATCCGACCCGAACCCGACAGGCGCCCGATGTTTCCTCTGATTACAGGCATGTGCAGCCAATATGACCGACCCGCTAATCATTTCAACGTTTTTCTTCTTCTTTGTCGTCCACTATGTTGCTCGGCCACGTTCGACAGCAGTAGTAGTAGTTTTCACTTGCTTGTAATTTGCTACTTCACCACCTGATGGCACTAAATCCTTCACACTGAACCTTTAAGTAAGTAAAGATGGACGACAGAGTTGATTGAGCGGGACGTCCCGGCTTCAAACAAAGAAAAGAAGAGGAAGAATAAACTTGACGTCCTCCTGCAGGATTTAGGAGTTTGTGAGGAGTCGCAGCTTGTTGGTCGTAACCAGCTGTTGCTGCTGGAGGTGATTTGTGGTTCTAGTTTTAGGGAGAGGTTTTTATTCTGGACCCAGAGCCATTGTTTTATTAGAATGTACGTGTGTTCATCTCTAAAAGATAAGCTGCTCTTTAGATCTGTGTTTTACACTCAGGGCCACGTCATCCACACCCACATGAAGGAAACCTGTCGTTATGTGTTTCTGCAGCAGCTTCATGTTCAGAGACTTTCACTGAAAACTTTGCAAAAAGAAAACAGAAGTCTCAGGTGACAAAGTGCTGACACACACGTAGAAGACACAGACGAAGACGTGAAGACAGGGAGCTGACGACGGCGTCAGGTGATGTAAACGCCATCACATGATCACTTCCCGTCTCAGTCTGCCTGGAGCTCACGTGTGAAAACGGTTCTTCAGTCTCTGTGGAGGATCTCAGGAGATCATCCAGAGTTCGGTGCAGGTCTGGAAACAGCTCGTGTTGAGAATCCTGGATCAATGACTGAGGACGTAGGATCATAAAAGAGGAGTTAAAGGTCAAAGGTCACAGTTTGTGTGGTGTGAAATATAATGTATTTTAACTGAAGGTGGAAGCAAACAACCACAGGAAAGTAGTTCTGGTTCAGTTCTGTATAAAACAAAGTGCATTCAAATAAAGGAAAGTATTTACACAGTTTATCACTTTAGAATAACAAACTTCAGCTCATGAGTCGAGCTGGCAGCTTCAATAAAGGATAAATAAATGTGAAGTGAACTGAGCGGCGGGATAATAGCCTGTTGAGTTATTTTAGCGATCCGTCTGCAGCAGTTAAGATTTTTTTTAAGCCTCCTCCAGATCCTGAACTCTGATATATGAGATGCCTGCAGGTCTCTGTGTCACAGTTCAAAGAAAAACCCTTTAACTTTGATTTAGGGGCTCAAACCGCGAGGAGAGGCCCCGACGTGACGAGCTGGAATCAGAAGAGGTGACGTGGAGGGTCCGAGACGTTTAGAGATTACTGAAGATCACGACTAAAAAGTTAAAACCGACAAAAGTCCAGAGCTCTCAGATTCTCATGATGGAGCAGACAAACTGAAGCGAGGCCAAGATTCAGTATAAACACGGTTACAACTGTGTGTGTGTGTGTGTGTGTGTGTGTGTAGTGTGTGTATAGTGTGTGTGTGTGTATAGTGTGTGTGTGTGTATAGTGTGTGTAAGGTTGTTGCTGTCTGAGCTGGAGACAGTGGAAGGAGAAATGGAGGCAGACTCTGACATTTTAAGAGAAGTCATCTTTCCCTGTCCGTCACGTTAATCCCTCTCCTCATCCATCTCCCTCTCTCTCTCTCTCTCTCTCTCTCTCTCTCTCTCTCTCTCTCTCTCTTAACTAGAAAACAAATCATTGGCTTCATTTTAAAATCGGCTGCAGAAACGGTACATGGACCATCTGCTCCGTCTGTGCCACCGTCTACACTTTACACGTTTAGCCTTTAGCATCAAGCTGGATTCCAGTGCACGGCCCGATTCTGTTACGTTCACGCTCGGCGTCCCCGCCTCCGTTCCAGCTGCCAGCCACTGGATCCGTTATGAAAAACCAACACCATCACCAGCATCCAGACCAGGAAGTGTTTAGACTGAGGGTGAAACTCGAGCCGAGCAGCAAAGTGAACCATCGCCTCAATCAGTCAAACTTTATTTACAACGGCAACATGAGAACGTGTGTGAGCAGCAGCTGGACCCTCACACTGAACAAATACCTGATTTACTTACAATCTGTTTCAAGAGTTAAACACTGAATTACACACTGAGACACAAATCAGGTAGAAACTCTGATAATTAAAGTCAAAATGTTGCTTTTGGAGGGAAAATGAGATTCTATATAATATATGTATATATCCTCTATCGTCAGTGTGGCTCGATTGTTTAAAAAAAAAAAAAGTCCACAGTGAAACTCCTCTTTGATCACAGGTGGTTTGAGGCGGGTAAATGTTGATGTGGACGTAGATGTGGTTTTCGGCCGGATGTGTCGCGGCAGCTCTGTCAAATAAAGTGAGAGAAGAAGAAGAGAAGACGGGAGACGCTGCTACCTGAAGTCTCCAGAACAACAAACAGAGGAGTCGAGTTTCAGAGCGCAGCAGGAATTATGTGTCACTCTATACGCCGCTCGTATCAACAGGGGAACAGCTCGGAGCCGGCGGCCTTAAGGGGACGCTCACTGACGGAACACAGACTGAGTTCTGTACGACGCGTGTCCTGTTCAACTTTAACTTTATTACAGCCGAGGAACATCAAACATATCCTGACACACAAAATAAATATTCTCTAAAATAACGACTGTGTCAAATAACCTGAAATCATTAAAATACATTAATGATTACAAAGTAAATCACAGGGTACAAATAAATCACATATTAGGAAAGAGCAGTTATCATGAGTATGATGAGTACTATATGTATATATATATATATATATATATATATATATATATATATATATATATATATATATATATATATATATATTACTGTGAATACATCCTGGGTACTTGGAGGGACTGCCACTGGTTGATGGAGGCAAACAACCGCAGACAAAATTCAGACGAACCTGTGAGAAGAGGAAATGATCTGACTTTTCACCAGAGACCAGAACCTCAGCTCACAGAGAACCAACAGTTGGAGGAGTTTCCTCCCCACATGAATAAAAGCTGGAGACACGAATGAAAACAACCTGGTTTAAATGACCTTGAACGTCGTCCTGGTTTCCTCTGACGGTCTGAATGTGTGAAGTCACAGAGGACGACCACGAAAACCACTTTTCTTCTCTGAATGTGCTTTTTACGATATAAAGATTCTGTTTAACCCGAACGTGTTTCACCGTGATTCCTCCTGGGGTGGGATAATGTGAGACGATTGCTTTTAGCGTCAACTTGCACATGTGTGAGCCAGATAAGAAAAACTATATAGGAATCATTCTTATCCACTGGGAGTTATGTGCAACCTTCCCGTGCGAGCTCACCACCTCCCAACAGGGTTTGGTTTCTATCACTCGATTCCAACACACGAGCTGTCAGATGCTACGTTTCCCCTCTGCGCCTCTGTAAGTGTTAGCATGTGCTAACTGACGCCGCAGACTCGAAGGGAACGTTGTCACAGAAAGAACAAATAGTTTGTTCCATGTGTTTCCTCTTTAGTTTGTGGAACTTTTTAACTAAATGCACTTTGTGTTCTAACGTGCCACTTCAGGTAATGATGCTGCACATCTGGCCTGAACAAAGTGGATCAGCCTAATGTGGCTCAAACATCCCAAAGCAAACATGTGTTCTAACCTGGATGTGGACCTGAATTATGTAAATGGTGAATATGTGGCGCTGCTGTGGTTAACTCGTGGCCCAGTTAGGAGGAGTGGACCAAGTACTTGTAAGAGATAAACTGGGGACAACAAAAAAAGAGACAAAAAGTAATGAACAGGGACGGTTCAAGACATGATGTCCCACTGTGGTTCTGATTCAGTGCAATGTATATAAATAATATAATATATACTTGAAAATTAGCTGTGTCGTCATCAACTGACAAATCAAAGTATAAAGTCTTTGAACAATATGTTTTCAAATCGGAGGGATGATGAATAAAATGTTCTCCTGATGAAGCTTAAATTACAGAAACAGAAAAGCTTTAAGAAAAAAAAATGAACGTCAACATCTCGTCCAATCAACTGTGTCGACTCACCTGAACACAACTGAACAACTGACAGCTGCTTTTTCTCGTCCTTTCTTTTCCCGTAAAAATGAGAACAAGTGAGTTTGAGTTCCTCCTGTGAAAACACACACAAACACACACACACACACACACACACACACTCACACGCACGCAAAACATTTTAATGAAGCAGATCCAGGTTTAATCACCTCCCTGATTGCAGGAGATCAGGGTTAATCACAGGGAACAATCAATCACACACACACACACGTGTGCTGTACAGGTGTTGGGCAGTTACCCAGAGTTCTCTCACTGCCGACGCTCGGCCTGAAATCTTTAACAAATGTTTGCAATTATCTGAAGCGTGCTCTCTCTCTCTCTCTCTCACACACACACACACACATACTTGGTTTCACGACGGTGATGATGAGACTCGGGGTTTTGAGGGTTTGACAGCTGTGATTCTTCCTGCTTCATTCAAACGAATAGAGATTAGAAACAAATGGAAAGACGATAAGAATCAGTCCGTGATCATAAAGTAAAGATTTACTGAAGTCAGGCTGACGAAGATACAAAGAAACTAGAACTTATATAAGACGTTACATTGACTCACATTCATTGAACTAAAACCTGAACAGCCCGTACTTTAACTTTAACCTTAAAACATGTCTTCACCTTGAACTTGAAGGATTCACGTTATGTCCCCAGAAACAAAACGTAATGTAAACAGATCTAGGTCCCCACAACATGAGTAGTTCCTGGACACCACACACACACACACACACACACACACACACACATGTGAATCAAGACGTGTCGAGGTCACGACCTTCTACAATTGACCAATCAGAGTTAATCACCGTCAGCTTTGACCTTGATTGACAGGATCATCATGACGAGGCAGAAAACTCAGAGAACGTAGTCTGTAATGCATCCTGTCGTTATCTCTGAATTCCTCACTCCTCACAGCCCGAGTGTTTTTTAAAGTTTGTTCAGGAGGAACATTCATCTGGAATATGTGGGAGGCTGTTGGAGTTATCAGGAGAACTTAGAGAAAACTCCAGGGCCAAATTAAAAAAAGACGGATCTGAACATGTGATGCAAAGCGTTTTGGTTTCCCCTCGTCGTCGTCATCGCCATATTTTCCAGCGCGTTCCTCCTCAGGCAGAGCACTTTGAGATATCTCCTGCTTTCAGCACCTGCTCCGTCTCCCGTCGCTGGCTCTCGTGATTGATGGGATGTAAAGGAGTCGTTGAGGCAGAGCCAAGAGCCGCGGGTGATAAAATCAAACGCTTCCAGCTTTTATCGTCTCCAGCTCTCAGACGCTCAGACCCTGCAGACACATCCGAGCTGAACGTCACTCTTATCTGAAAAAATGTATCCTGGGACTTTAGCTTTTCTAAATAGACAATATTCTTTGTAATGTTTCAACACTTAGGTTCAGAAGCTGCATTACAGCCATCAGTGTCCCATGATCCTTTGTGTGTCAGGCAGTTGTTCAATGAGCTGCAGCAAACCTGTCCTCTCTCTCTCTATATATATATACAGTGTATTTATATATATATATATATATCATACATGTATATTGTTGTGGTCTCTGCCATTCTCTGTCTATAAAGAAAAGTTTAAAAGATCATTCTTGAAACTTATATAATATAATAAAATGAGATTTATCTGAAGAAGCTCAGGAGGTTTCTCCTTTTTACAAATGAGCTTTTCATTGTGAAGCTGCAGAATCACTTTCATCCATCACGTCATCATTTGTTATTTTTCCAACGTGAGTGTGTGAAACTCCTTAAGTGTGATTAGTAAGTTTCCGTTGTGTGGTCGCGTCTCTTCACGTCTGTGTCGTCCTCGGCCTGTGAGCAGGAAACTCTGTCTGACTCTGGGTCTGTCCGGTGACTGATTTCTTTTTAAACGGTGGTGAAGTGCAGTAAATGTGGCGTGATGCATTCAAAGGCACGACCTGTCGTCCCTTCATCCAACGAGGCCTCGGCCACAGTGTGAGGTCCGTGTCCTCCGCTCAGCGTCCTGACGACAGTCTGGAGCGGCTTCGTGGTTCATTTCCCTCGTTCATCAGGTGATTATTCGCAGCTCAGGAGGTCGTCGCAGCTGATTTACAGGGCCCGTTTCAAACTGAGTCTCAGGGTCGATTAGCTGCGTTGGATTGATTCACAGCTGCTGCGGTAATTTATCACAGGGGTAGAAGTTGTTAGAACATTTTACGTTATGGAAACTAACAGAAAGAGTCAATGTCTGAGGTCAGTAAACATCCCACAGAGCGAATTGGACCAAACTACCACTGCATTAGTAATAATAATAATAATAATAATAATAATAATTAATCAAAGCTGTGACTTCAGCTGAGAATGATGAGACTCATTAAACTGGTGACCATTGATCAGTGTGTGGAGCATTTTGTCCTGAAGCTCAAGAGAAGTTCAATTCCAACTCTGCTTGTGTCCTAATATATTGACTTTGTTAACGTGTAAGACAAAGACTCTGATGTTAATGTTTTGTTTCACTTCAGCAAAGCAACTCAAGAAATTGGAGCAAGAGAAGTTTTGACTAATTCATTAATGAATTCATTGTTTTAACTTAAAAAAAAGAAAAAAGATTCAACCAAAGAAAGACAGACGGCCAGAGGATTATTGTTATTATTATTGTTGTTGTTGTTGTTGTTGTTGTCGTCGTATATCGTGCATGTTTGAAATAAATCTCAGTCATCAACCCTCCTCTCTCGGCTCCAGGCCTGTTTGACACTTACAGAATGAACTGCTGCAGTTTCAGGGTTAATTTGTGTTGTTCGGGTCGTTTTCCGGCTGCTTTAACTCCGACTCCCCTGAGAGACACAGACTCACTCACCCAGTGTGTGTGTGTGTGTGTGTGTGTGTTTACACTTCACTACAAGTAAAAACTTTGTAGTAATAATAAAATCAGCAGTAAATGAAGAAAGTGAAACCCCCTCGTCTGTTTGCTCTTCTCTGTCAGAGTTGAGGAACAGCTCGGCCGTCTTCTGGACCGGTGGCGTCAGCGGCGGGTACGAGACGATGCTGCTGGACGAGGATCGGGGTTGGCTGCTGGTCGGAGGCAAAGACCACATCTACCTGCTGAGGCCCGACAGCCTGGATCTGCCCACGCGTTCGGTGAGATGTTGAAACACGATCGTATAGCTTCTCAGCACCTGAGGAAATAAATCTTGTAGCTGAAGCTGCACGTGTTGTTTCCCTCAGGTTCACTGGCCGGCTGCCGCAGAACATGTGGAGCACTGCAGGCTGGCGGGAAAAAGTCTGGAGGTAGATTATTTATATTTATTTAAATATTTCTGTCTCATATTGTGACTGAACTCTGCATTAAAGCACATATCTACAGTCTCACGTGATATTTTCTGTCGTATTTTCAGACGGACTGTGCCAACTTTGTTCGGCTGCTGCAGCCTTTCAACAAGACTCATGTCTACGCCTGTGGCACCGGTGCCTTCCACCCACAGTGCACATACCTGCACTTAGGACACAGCGCAGAGGTAGAAGAAATGAAGTCATGCTTCATACAGCCCTTTGGAAACAAAGCTGCAGAGTCTGGTTGAGACAGGATTAGAAGAATTTAGGTGTGACACGGCTGCGTTCCACAGAAACACCTTTGACGTCATTTGGAGTCAGAGTCTGTGCAGCAGTGATGGTGGAGTGGAGGCGTGGCATCGAGGGCCACCTGAGACACAGGCTCGACCAATCAGGAGTCAGTCTCAGCTGTCAATCACAACGTCTCCGCCTGTTTTTATATAATCAAACAACTGATTCAAACCAACCTGATGAGAAACACTTGAACAAACATCGAAACGACAGAAACATCTTCGACAAACGTTTATTTAACGTCCCATCTGCTAACACGGAGGAGGTTTATCACATCCTGTCGGGTCGTCCATCTTTATTTCCGTTCTGTGTTTTGTCTGGTTGTGTAGTTTATACTTTAGCCCTTTGGCACTATAGCTTCACAGGTTGAAATAAACTCAGTATAATTTAATGATTTCATATTTCCAGTTCAGCTCTATTCTTACATCAGTGAATTTAAACGAATCTGTGCCTGAAATGAGACGTCAATTAAAATAAGTGAGGACACAGAGTTAGTTTCCACTTTGACCTCATGTGGTTCTGTGTGTGGTCTCTCCCTCTCTCTCTCTCTCTCTCTCTCTCTCTCTCTCTCTCTCTCTCTCTCTCTCTCTCAGGGTCCGTTGTTCAAGTTGTCTAACACGGTCGAGTCAGGACGAGGGAAATGTCCCTTCAGTCCCAGAGAGCCGTTCACAGCCAGCCTGACTGGTGGGTCTGACCAGCAGCACGCACACACACACACACATAGACACACACACACACACACACACACACACACACACACACACAGAGACACACACACACACATCTTAAATCACTCTCTGTCGTTCTCTAACAGCTGAATTCCCGGTGACACTAATGTTCTGCAGCGTACAATCCCGCCGCTGTCTCATTCCTGGCTGAGGCGTGTGTGGTCCGCTCCGAGAGTTTCACGTGCTGACGTCAGCACTCCCCCCCCCCCCCCACCCCCCACCCCCGGTCGACATTATCGGGACAAAACACAATCAACCACTTTAACAAACTGCAAAGAAAGAAACTCCATCAAATCAGCTTCAAACTCAGTTTTTAAAATCGGATTCTTGTTCTCGTGTCGACAGCGGCAGAAAAAACGACTTTGACCTTTCACAGTGCATTTGTCG
Organism: Paralichthys olivaceus; assembly: GCF_024713975.1. Taxonomy (NCBI): domain Eukaryota; kingdom Metazoa; phylum Chordata; class Actinopteri; order Pleuronectiformes; family Paralichthyidae; genus Paralichthys; species Paralichthys olivaceus. The sequence continues at coordinate 1,119,423 of NC_091094.1, forward strand.
TAACAGAAGACTCTTAGAAGGATCCATCCATCCAGTTCTCTCTGCTGATCCGGGGTCAGGGCACAGAGGCAGCAGGCTGGAGGATCTGAGGTGTCCCTCCGTCCTGATGGGATTCATATTCCTTTTATTCATACAAGCGGCCAAATGCTGAATACTGACTTGTAGATGTGTTGAGGCCGGGACTCTTATCAAACATGTGACGTTTGGTGCTGAAGTTAAAACAACTTCCTGTTTCCAGACACGCCCTCTCACAAAAACTCACGAAGAGAACAACGTTTCATCATCAAGGTGTTTACGTTGCTGTGACATTTGAAGTCGATCTCTTTGTTAAAGTACGATTTGTGTGAATCGCCACTTTAGGGGGCGCTATCGAGTCCGCTGGGCACGCCCACGCACAAAAAACATTTGAAACTTCAAATTTCTCGTGCGTTGGAATTTTGTGCTTAAGTTGCCAAATATTCGATTCGTTGCTACGAAGGAGAGAAAATATTCCTTGATTTTCAATAGAGTGTGCAGGAAATGAAACTGAAACAGATTTGTGCATCCGTCGCTGAAGCAAATGAGCAGAGTCACTGGGAAACACAAGGGAGAAGTTTGTTGTTCAGTTTAATATGAACGTGCTCTTCTCACAATACGTCGTGTGGCGTTGTTCGTCCTGAAGATGGTGAACTGTACGCTGGGACCTCGGTCGACTTCATGGGAGCAAACGCTGCGATCTTCCGCACGACGGTCCGGGGCAGCAGTCAACACTACATCCGCACCGAAGCCTACGACCAGAACTGGCTGAACGGTGAGACGCACCAGTCTGAGCGTTTGTCTTAGGCTGCTTCTCTCCTCCATCTGAAAACAGATTCTCATTTCCGTCTTCCAGTTATTTTCTATTTTCCTCCTCCCTAACGCTCCTCTTCTTCCTTCGTCCCCCGTCTACGTCCTGTCACCCCCAGAGCCGGAGTTCATTGGCTCCTTCTCCATCCCGGACACCCACAGTCCCGACGACGACAAGGTCTACTTCTTCTTCAAGGAGAAGGCGGTGGAGGCCGGACAGTGGGACAAGCGGGTTTACAGTCGTGTGGCTCGAGTCTGCAAGGTAGAGACAAAGAGGCAGAAAGAAAATGTACAACACAACAATGTGTTCTGTTCTAACATCGCACAGAAGAATGGTTAAAGGACACGTGAGGTTTTCTCTCGTTTGTAATCAAGGTTTTTTTTTGTGAATATAAAAGTTCTGCAAAGTTCAAAAGCAAAACACTGAGGCTCCTGAAGCACCTCGTCCGATAACAGCTTTATTTGTTTAAACGTTGAACGCTTGTAACTACGGCAGCTGACGAGGTTCATTCTTGTCGTTCTTGTTGAGGAAATCTCCGAGGTGAGTTTAAATACGTGTTTAATAAAATACACCTGATGTTTCAGTGTCTTTCTTTAAAGCAGCCTCTCACAGCTTCAGCTGATGTGAAACAGCAGCTGCTGCAGAGAACTTTACAATCCACTGAGTCGTCGTCTTTTTGAGTTTCTTCGCTCGTTTGGTGAATGTTAATGAAGAGAATGTTTTCCTCTTCATCTCGATCCAGAACGATGTCGGAGGGAAGCGGAGTCTGATCAACCGCTGGACGACCTTCCTGAAAGCCAGACTCGTCTGTTCTGTTCCCAGACCGTCCGGCGTCGACACGCACTTCGATGAGCTGGGTAACGCTCCGTCCCTCCTGTTCCTTCCTTCTCTGCCCTCCACCTCTTGTTTCACCTCTGGAACAAACCATCGTCCCTCCTGTTGTCCTCTTTCTCCTCCTCTATCTTCTCCTCTCTAAACACAAGAGGACGCAGTGTGAGTCCGTCCCCTCCTTTCCTTCCCTCGTCTTTCCTCCCATGTATTTTATCACCTCAGCTTTTCGAAAGAAGCTGTGAACTCTCTCACAAACTGTCTCGTTCACTATGTTGAAGATCGATGCTCTGACTTTGTGTTGTGTTTTATTTCCAGAGGACATTTTTGTTCTGGAAACCAAAGACCCTCAAAATCCCACCATCTATGGCGTCTTCAGCACGTCCAGGTGAGAACACGTCGAGCAGCAGCTCCAGGAAACACAGACACGTTTGATGAAAACTCACTCAGCGTGTCAGCTGGTGCACAACCGATGGTCACGAACCCAAGAAATATACATGCTGACCATCATGCATTGTGTTTAGCGGATTGAGAGACAAATGGTCGACAGACGAGAGGAGGGCGAGAGAATCGTGTGAATCAATGTGACTGAGTGAGTGAGTGAGTGAGTGAGTGAGTGAGTGAATGAGTGAGTGAATGAGTGACTGGACAAACGCAGCGAAACACTTGAGGTTCTATAGACACTAAATCTTTCTGTTGATTCATGAGCTCAGTTTATTAGGAACAGACTGAAGTTTCAATCGTGGGACAACAACACAACAAAGTGAGTGAGTGAGTGAGTGAGTGAGTGAGTGAGTGAGTGAGTGAGTGACTGAGTGAATGAATGAATGAGTGAGTGAGTGAGTGAATGAGTGATTTCAGACACAACCATGGACCAAAGATTTTTTACTTCTGAGGAAACATTTTAACTTTTGTGAAACTTTCTGAAAACTCCAACAATGGAAGGGAATCTTTCTCCTCATTAACGTGCACGCCCACGGCCAGGTCGGCTCGTGCACGCCCAGCGGTGCAGATCAGACGTGTGTGTGTGTGTGTGTGCGTCTGCGTTGGGGTGAAAGGTGAAGAGGCCCAGCTGGTTTTGTTATTTTAACCCTGACGTATGAAAGCTCTCCCACTTCTTTTCTCCTCTTCCTGTCCTGTTCTCTCTCTCCACTCTTTCATCCCTTTCTTCCCTGTTCAATACAAAACATTCACTGACTCACTGAATCACTTCCTCCTTTTCTCCGTCATCCTCCTCTCTCTTCAAACTCTTTGTCGTTCACAACCTCCACCAACACTTTTTCTTTTCGTCCACAGTTCTATATTCCGCGGTTCGGCCGTGTGTGTCTTCTCCATGGCGTCGATCCGCGCGGCGTTCAATGGACCGTTTGCCCATAAAGAAGGTCCTGACTATCGCTGGGTGGAGTACAAGGGCCGCATCCCATATCCCAGACCTGGAACTGTGAGTTCACAGACATCTCAAGAATCAACTCTTCTTTTGTTTTGTCCTACTCACATATTTAAGTCACATTGTACAACCAGAATGTCTGTGGATAGAGCTCATACCTCCACTAGGGGCCACATCTCCGGATCCACCGTGCGTGCATGTGTGCGTGCGCGCCCTGACCCTAATTCCACACACACGGCCTCTCCCCTCTTTGCTCACCATGTCTCTTGTCCTCCAGTGTCCCAGTGAGACCTACGACGCTCTCCACAAATCCACCAAGGACTTCCCCGACGAGGTGGTGAGCTTTATGCGGCAGCACCAGCTGATGTGGGAGCCGGTCCCGCCTCTGGGCGGCAGACCCATCATGACCCGGGTCAACGCGCCCTACATGTTAAAGAGAGTGGTGGTGGACAGGGTGGATGCCGAGGACGGACCTTACGACGTCTTACACCTGGGGACAGGTGAGGAGCAGAGCTAGAGTTTGGGAGATGGAGTGAGAGCGAGGACGGACGTGTTCTTGTTGTAGATGCATCGTGAGCGTAAATTTTCATTTACTTGCTGTGTACTGTGTGTACTATGTGTGATAAGTGTACTACAGAGCAAAGACTGTATAGAACTTCAGAAGTAAATTAGGTGCGATTGTAATTGTTGATTTCTGAGGACGTACTGTGAGGCAGAGAAAGTGTGAAATAATAATAAGCTTAATTTCATTAAAACACTTAGGTTGTGTGTGTGTGTGCGTGTGTGTGTGCGTGATGAATGGTGCAGGTTATTTAACTGCTGCTGACAGGCCGAAGGGGGGGGGGGGGGGGGGGGGGGGGGGGTGCTCCTCTAAGTGGATTCCTCTCTAACGTCTCTCATCCCCTCATCAGCTGCACATTCTGATAAACTCTCCTCCTGCTCGTTCAAGTGTTCAAACATGAATCCACTCGTCTTCCTGTCTGACAGATCATCATTTCATTAGTTCTTTGTTTGAAAGGGTAAATGTGCCTCTTTTTATTTATCCCCTTGTGTAACAGCGTGCTAACGTCAATGTGGTTTATTCTCAAACTGCAGTATAGCTTTGAGTGGTCTGAAGGTCACTCTGAGGTCGTGGGTCATTAATTCAGTTTTAAACAAATGTTCATCCTGATGAATGTTGCTGCTTGTTCCAGGGACGTAATACAAATACTCTTTCATTTGAGAGTTAGCATGTGAATAAATAATCAGTTAGTGTTTGTCGCCGTTGGCCCGAAATCCCCAAAACCTCTTGAAACTTGTCGAGATCTTTCTATATTCTCTTTTGTTGTGCATCCATCACGTGTTAAAAACCTCATCAACACTCGCTCATTCCGAGATCATCCAGAGTTTGCACTCGGCAGCTGAAAACTCAGGGAAATGTTACGTTCTCTCACACAGCTCCTCCGGATAATGTCCGGATAATGTCCGGAGTTCAGTGCAGGTCTGAAAGCAGCTGAAGTGATAAAAACTGAAAGAGGGGAGAGGAGATGTGTGTCTCTTTTGTTTTTTTGGCCGAGGACCAGATCCATGTTTCTATGTGAAGTTCCCACTGCGATGACCCTTGACCTCCACTAACTGCAGCTCCTAAAAATCAACCACAGAGTCATAACTGGCCTTAATTCAAACGTTAACACTTTAATGGACGTCGTGCAGCCCGGAGCTTCACACTGTGAAAACTCAGTTGTTAAATTATTGATGAGCTGAAGAATGAAATGTTTAACCCATGTGAGCTCAGCAGTCTTCAGTAGAGACCTAAATAAATCATTCAATGAATTAGAAACGCATATCAAATCTAAGACGCAGCTCACTGGTGAGTTGTGTTATTTTCAGAACAGGCCTGCGGGCGACTCATGTGGTCCTTGGGGGCGACCTGGTGCCCACGGGCACCGTGTTGGTGACCCCTGGTGTAGGGTATAGGTTCGTTTGACACACACACTCACTGTAAACATACATGTGCAAAGGAGATTTCCCACAGCACGACCTCTGAGGTTTACGAGGCTCCCTGGGATCATTGTAACGTGTGTGTGCGTGTGTGTGTGTGTGTGTGTGTGTGCAGTATGTTTACATGCAGATGTCTACATACAATCATCCCATGATATTTTCCTCCATGAGCAGATTCATGTGATTTCCTCATGTTCTCAGTGAACATGTGTAAACACATTGGCTGCTTTGACTGTAGCAGCTGGTTTGTGTAGCAGTTGTGTGTTGTTGGTTACTACGGTTACCACTGTAGGATGTGTGATGTGTGCACCATGAGTTTTCTCTCTTTATTGTATATTTAGTTATTTTGGATTTATTGTGAATGTGGATGAAATGTGCGTTGACTCGAACGCTCTCCTGTTGCCGTGCAGATGATGGGAAGGTGGTGAAGGCGGTGTCGGTCATCAAACACAACTGGGACACAGAGGAGCTCATTCTGGAGGAGCTGACCGTCTTCCAGGTGACGTAGAGTTTCAATACTGCTTCTGATCCAGGAACCAAAAGAACTCGAGCTTTCACAGGAAGCTTCGTGTTTTTTTACCCACTATGTGAAGTTTCTCACAGTCTCTCCAGCCCCCGACCCAAGAAATACTGGAGCAAGAGGTTGGAAGCATATAAAGTACGGTGATTTGAGCTGGTTCCATTACGCTGCTGCCACTAAACTGTGAGAAAGAAAATCAGAAGGCTGACGACGTTTTCATGGTTTTATCTTTTAACATAACTACTTCTTAGGATGAAACATGTTCGTCCGTATCATTTTTCACTTTGATTTGATTTGTGGAAATCATTTCACTGCTCTTCTTCGTTCTCTGGGAATCCTGACACACACACACACACACACGCACACACATACACGCAGGACTTTAATGCCTAAAACCCAAGTTTGTTGTAATGTCTCTCACTGCTCATCTTCCAGCTCTGCACCCTGTGATGTTCTGTGTGTGCGTGTAGTTTTTCAGTGGAACGTGTTCATCTGGACAAACTCCCCAAAAGAGAAACAAGCAGATATCAGGACGCATATTTCCCAAGATCCTCTGTGTTTATAAACTGACCAGGAAGACGAGCAGAGAGATGACAAAAATAGGAAAAGCACATTTTTGTGTGTTTCTGTTTTTAAACAGATGAAGAAGATGAGGAGGAAGAACAAGGAGAGGATGAAAGAAAAGGGAAAGAGAATCAAAACACTGTGCAGGTGAAGGGAAGGAAGGACGAGAACAAACAAACAGGAAACCAGGCGTTCGTTGTTTACCAACAACTGAGACAGGAACTGAGTCATTTCTGGGTGTAAAGAGCCGGAGGTGACCGTACAGCTGCAGGAGCAACTGACAGGTTGTTTGGATCCTGACTGGGTTTCAGGTCGGAGGCTGTAGTCGGTCGGTCTGTGGGCTTTGAGTTTCCTTCATCCACCCCTCGGCTCATTCAGAGCGGTCGAGGGTCACTGACTCTCCTCTGTGAGGCCATGAAATGAGTCAGTGGTCCAGAAAAATGGAGCTCGGGGGTAATTTATCCACCTGATGGAGAGAGAGACTCATTAGATTTCTGACCTCAGAGCGAGGCCGCAGCATTTAACGTTCACCTCAACCTCTGCACGGCTGAAATATCAGTTCAGGTAAAGATCAGTCACCGTTTCTGTGTCGGTCACATGAGCCTCCACTCCTCCTTTTATTTTCCAGCTTTGTCTTCAGACTGTGTGGTTTGTTGCGACTGAATGAACGAAGCTCAGTGAAGAACTATTTCAAACGGCGTCTTTAAGGCTCCTGAGGTCGTTAGAAAACTGAGACACACAAACATTGAACACCAGGCTGTGAAGAAGACGAGGGAGAAGAGGAGTTTTCATGTTCAGTGTGATCAACTTGAATTTCTAAAATGAAATGTGACACAATCTGGTATCAAATGCATAGAAATGTGTGTGTTAATAAATCTACGTGGATTCGTTCGGCTCATCGTAAACAGCTGTAGATGCACGTTGGTATAAACGTGTGTTTTTGTGTGAAGCAACAGAAACATTCATCCATTTTTCTTTTTATTCCACAGAGTCCGACTCCCATCCTGAGCATGAAGCTGTCGACCAAGAGGGTGCGTCCTCTGACTTTTGTTTACATGCACGGAAACCATCTGATGCGAACATTTCTCGTACAAGTTTCAGCAAAAGTCGCGCGTGCTTAGGACGACACCAATCTGACATTGGGGGATGGGGAAAGAATAAGAAACCCAATAGGATCCTTGCAGCCGTCACTGCTCAGGCTCTAATTAGTCCAGTAAATGTTGTGTTCAAAGTTGTGTTGTTTAGTTGAGACTTGTGTTGTTGTTACAACAGTATAATGAACTCTCAATAAAATCAATCTCTCTCTGTGTCGTCCGTCTCGACCACAGCAACAGCTGTACGTGTCCGGCGAGCTCAGCGTGGCCCAGCTGGGGCTCCAGAGGTGCGAGCTGTACGGGACGGACTGTGCTAAGTGTTGTCTGGCCAGAGACCCCTACTGCTCCTGGGATGGACAGACCTGCTCCAGGTTCTTCCCCACCAGCAAGAGGTAGAGAGGGACAGAGGGGTAATGAGGACACCACACATTCATAACAGTTACCACATGTACATCACACTTTCCCCTGGTTTGGTGTTAGGCGGGCACGGAGACAGGATGTGAAGTATGGAGACCCCTGGAGTCAGTGCCCAGTCACAGAGGACGGTGAGTTTGATATGAAGTCTCTTTATATCAGAGGATCTGAGAGGAGGATTTCCTCCATCGATCATGTGTTTAAAGTGACGCAGCGATGGAACGCAGAACCACGGTGGTCTTCGCTGTTCGTCCACATAAGAGATCGGCATAAATCCACAGCTGTGTTTGATTCTCACGTCTGGATCCATCCAGAAGCTCCAGCTCCTCCTGTGTTCAGTCTGAGCAGGGTCTTCAGTTTGTCCTGTGTTTATACTGGAAATGTACTTGAAGGTAAATTACAATGTCTCTCATTAGAGCTCGCACCTTCGCCAAAGCCTCATGGTCCCTTCAAATATATAAATGTGTTAGTGCTGATTTATTGCATCAAGATCCAAACTGATCTCCTACAATACGATGCACAGAGGGAAAGAAGGACCTGCTAAAATATTGACGTTTTATCATTTCAGCCTTGATGCTTTTTCATGTCTGATTTTGAAGTTTAATGTTCAGCTTTGTTCTAAAGTCACAGTTTGATCAACATAATTACTGTACTAAATATATAGTATATAGAAAGTATAAAATATGTATATAAATATACAAATATTTGACCTTTTTTAACTACCTTCAAAAATAGTATCACAGATAGTAAATTCTATTTACTACTGAATGCAACAGGAACACACTGAATATTTAAACAGTTCATTTTGTACAATAATTAATTCAGCAAGAACATTTTCCTAATGTTTGATTATTTCTCCAAAACCAAAGTTTCAACTGTTGCACGATAACAAACCAATAAAGTTTCTACAGATTTAAAATACCTTCTTGAATATTCTCTGCTGCAGGTAGACATGGGGCGCACTCTAGGGGCCGTTCTGTGTAACTGCAGTTTTCTCCGCTTCAACACAGTGGCAGTAAAGATTATTGAAGTTAAAGAAATGATGAAGTGGTTGACATCTCAGAAATGTTTCTTTAGTTTCTCTTCCTGTTTAGAATGTGTGTTCCTCCTTTTTTCGATTCACACCAATCACCTGGTGAATATTTCCCCTGATCTGTGTTTCTCTTCTTTCTCCTCGTCAGACTCTGACGCTGTGGAAGAGAAGTCGGTGTACGGCGTGGAGGGAAACTCCACCTTCCTGGAGTGTGTTCCTTGGTCACCTCCGGCCGAGCTCAGGTGGACGGTGCAGCGGCACACGGGCAGCTCGCAGCAAACTGAGGACAGAGTGAGTCTGAATCAGTCAACATCTGCTGGAGACGTATCAGAGGAGAAGACATGATGAGATTCAGTTTATACACACAAACACATTTTGTCACCATGAAACCTGCTGCTTCTCTCTCTCTCTCTCTCAGCTTCCTCACAGCGATGACGACCGCTCTCTCCACATGAAGCGTGGTTTGCTGGTTCAACGCCTGGAGCTGGCTGACGCAGGCGTCTACACCTGCAGCAGCCATGAGCACTCCTACAGCCAGGTCCTGGCCCGATACCGCGTTCACATCATCCCCAACCACAGCCTCCACCCAGCTGCCCGACACCAGCAGAGCCACGGCCCCAACCACGGGAAGACTGGCCCGGTGGGGGGAGCCCTACCTGTGTTCCTGGGCCAGTCCGGGGCCTCTCACCCGCCCTCGTCTCTGCCGGGACTTGGGAACTCGTGGCCGCCGCAGCACCGGAGCTACAAGGACCTGCACATGGTGGGGACCAAGAGTCTGAGCGTGGACGAGTACTGTGAGCAGCTGTGGTACCGAGAGAAGCGCCGGCAGCAGAAGCTCCGCACTCTGAAGCTGAAACAGGAGAGCAGGAAAGCTCGGGTGAGGAGGAACAACCCTCCTGAGGTTCCTCTCTAGTCGGCTGCAGGACAAAGACTCTGGACAACAGCTCCTGTGAACTCAAGAGGACAAGAACGCTTTGTTTTTGAGCAAATCATTCCAATGGGTAAAAAATCATTAAAGACTGAGTGTCATGAAAACAAGAGAGTAGTATTTACCTCACCTGAATATCCGACACCACAGAAAACATGGAAAGAGCAGTGTAGAAAGGTTCTTTGTCTCTGAACTCATGTCGTCATTATGGTTTGGAACACAGAGCAGCTGAAACCTGACGTCATCAGGCGTCTGATTCATAGACTGTAAATAAAGTTTGGTGAAGCGTCTCCACTTTCTCCCTCCATCCAGAAATAAAGCTGAAACATCTCACGTAGGAACACTACCACCTCACGATGCTGACGTCATGAAGAGTCTGAGTCTGATTAGGGGATGGAGCCGTGGTATCCAGGTCTAACCCGTACACCTATCAGTCAGTCTCAGCTGTCAATCATGACGTCTCCGCCTCTTTTTATATCATCAAATAAACGGATTCAAACCAAACGGATCAGAAACACTTCAGTGAGACAAGAACGACCTGAAATCACAGAAACATCTTTGACAAACATTTATCTAACGTCTATTCTAACTTTTTTAGTTTGGTCCATGTCCCGTCTGCTAATGTGGAGGAGGACCTATACCGCAGCCAGCCACCAGGGGGCAATTGAGAGGATTTGGCTTCACGTTAGGGAGCTGCCATGTCGTCCATCTTTATCTACAGCCTCTGCTCTGAATCATGAATCAGCTCCAAGGTTCCAAGACTGTTCGGTGTGAGACTTGTTTCCTCGTGGATCCTTGTTGACGGTTTAAAAGACAGATTCTGTGTTAAATGTTTTATTATTAGTTCAAAGAAAAGATTTGACAAAGAGACGAGCGGCCTCAATTATTTACTAACAACGCTTTGATGCTTTTAATGCAAAGTTTAATTAGAAGACTCAAGTTTACCAGAATCTCTCTCTCTCTCTCACACACACACACACACACACAGATATGTAGAATGACAGAAGACTTCATAGTAAAAGTATTTGCCCAGTTTACTGCCACATGTAAACTTGTATTTTTCTACATGTATTTATGTATTGCTGATCTACACTGATGGGATCTAGACCTCATACTTATGACAGTGGGTGGATTAAAGGCCTGAGTGGAAACGCACACGTGAAATGGACCTCGCTTGAAAATACCTTGTATGTACATCTTATCAGTTCTGCCCTGTAGCTAATAATTATTACTCACGACGATGAATATTAAAGAACTCTATTTTTGATAGTTTTCTTCCTTCATGTGTCAGTTTAGTTTTTAGTGTTTAGACTTAAACGAACGTGTGTTTTTCTCTTTCCATCAAATCAAAGCTGTTTTTTTAACGTCACAATTCTCCAATGAGCTTCGAGATCAACTTGTTTTATATTGTATGTGAATAAAACACAGAATGACAACTTACATGTCAAATCAATCCAATTAAAACACGATCAAGGCTTTGGTTGGAAGTTTTTTTGTGGAATAGAATTTACACTTACACATAAGTTTTATCTGTAGTACATATGGAGCAAAGAGGTAATAAGTACTTTCTATGGTGTCATTTCAATTTCATCACGAGAGATAAACATGTATACATGTTATTATTATCTGTAGACTGAGGAAGTCTTTCTGACAAGTGTAAGAAGCAGACATTGTCATTTAATTGACACTGTATAGATCTTTTATATTTGTACACTGTATGTTTAACAGGAACAAGGTTTAGTGTTAGTGTTCAAGGTTCAACAACTTTATTGGCAGAAACAAAGAGAAGGGACAGACAAGGCAGGAAGCTGTGTTCATGTCAAAGTGACTGCTGCTCTCAGAGATTCTCTGTCAAGAGTTTTCACTGCTGACGACTTTATAATGAACTGATTCATTAAAGAGAGAAGAGACGAGACACACACACTCAGAGACACACTCACACACACACACACTCAAAGACACACACACACACACTCTCACACACTCACACACACACACACACACACACACACACTCACACACACACTCACACACTCAAAGACACACACACACACACTCTCACACACTCACACACACACACACACACACTCACACACTCAAAGACACACACACTCACACACTCAAAGACACACACACACACTCACACACTCACACACACACACACACACACACACACACATACACACACACACACACACAAACACTCACACACACACACTCACAGACACACACACACACACACACACACACACACACACACACACACTCACACAGTCATGTGATTTCCAGTAAATGCAGAGAGGGGGAGGAGTCAGTGAAAGTGAAAGTGTTTTCAGACTAAAAAGTTTATGATTCTGCGACACGTCGACAGTTTGAACTGTGAGGAGCAGAAGGAGGAGAAGTAAAGACCGAGGAGCAGAAGGAGGAGAAGTGAAGACCGAGGAGCAGAAGGAGGAGAAGTGAAGACCGAGGAGCAGAAGGAGCAGAAGGAGGAGAAGGAGTGAGTGTTTACAAACATTTATATTATTCTTCCTCCAAACTTTCTTGTAAATGTTCGCTGCTCCTCCCACAAAGTTTGACGCACATTCACACTAAAGACATGAGATCGTGCGCATTTGTCTCGATCTCTGTGCTGTGACTTTTCTACAACGTTCGTCCAGCGGTTCGTTCGCAAATCGCTAAAATACCGAAAACCAAACGCATGGGAGTCAAGGTCTCTCGCCCATTTAGAGCGAGTGGGGACAAAATGGCTGAACCCGTCCGTCCATCAGTTTGTGTGTTTAAACATTTCTCAAAGACACAAACAGACACACATGATTCTTACGGGTCAGCCCCACCATAGTTGAACCAGGAGAATTAGAGCATTAGTTTGAAGACTGGTGCTAGAGCACAGCACTCTGACTGTGTGTGTGTGTGGAAATCTCCAGCACCATTACAGCTGAGTCATGCTAACCTCAACAAGCAGCTTTCACACGACCACAGACTGACAGAGAATATTACACGTGCAAGTTTTGTGGTGAGTGAATTAATAACCACGAAGCTGAAGCCTCGTGTGGAAGGAGAGTTTGTGAAGGAGTCCCTCGTAGCATCAGAGGCCTCACCAGAGAAACAGCTCTGGCCTCACCTCCCCTCAGGTGAGGCTGACATGTGAGGACATGCAGCTCATGAGTAACACAGAGCTTACAGACTTTTGTCCCGTCTCTTTTTGCGTCCCTAGGTATGTGTTCATAATAGTGTGGCCCTCGGAGGACTTTATACAAATTGAAATGGCCCTTGATGTGAAAAAGGTTCCTCACCCCTGGTCTATACGATGATGAGGAAACCAAGAGCAAGAGTGAACGCTGCTCACGTCTGTTCAGTTCAGCGTTGAGAACAAATATGAAGGAGCACAACACTGCAGGGATCAATATATTTAACAATGAACTTCAACAGTCTTCTTATGTTCCCGACCACATGATCTCGGTTGTTTAGACATGCTGCAGTATCCTGTCAATGGATTTGAGGACAATCTCTGATCGAGTTAAATAAAGTTAAATTGAATGGACCACTGGCTCTTGAGAGCTGGGGGCGGGAGGCAGTGAAGGAGGCGGCTGCAGCTTGATTGACACGTTCCTCAGCTCTTCACATTTGGCCGCCCTGCTAAAGTGCCGCTCTAGACAATCGTCTAGTTCATTTGTTATATTTGAAGAAACACTGAATCTATGCACCTGGCTTCATTGTGTGTTTGACATCACAGGGTTTTTCCTCTCAGACTGAAGATGAGTGGTGATGTGGAGGAAGAGGACAGAGCCGAGTCTCCAGAGTTCAGCTGTGTGTCTCTGAAGAGTGACTGGTCCAGAGATGAGCCTCTAAACTTCAGTAATGAACCTGGACCCTCACACACAAAGTAAGAGACCTGCTACAAACATGTGAACCTCCAAACTAAATCCTCAGAGAATGAATCAGTGAATGATGAGTTCTGAATGAAAACATGTTTGTGTTTGCAGAGGTGAGGACCACAGACTGAGAGCAGAGTCTCCAGAGTTCAGCTGTGTGTCTCTGAAGAGTAACTGGTCCAGAGATCAGCCTCCATTCTTCAGTAATGAACCTGGACCCTCACACACAAAGTAAGAGACTGTTTCTACTGTGAACTGATCTGAAGAGGATGTAGTTTCCTCTAGTGTGGCCCCTGCATTAGGACACAGCTTCATTGAAATTGGTGACTAATCTCTCAGAATCCCTCAAAGAGCTCAGACCTCCACCAAGGCCCAACACGCTCCTGATGAAACCACTTTGAAATTCACTAGATCCATTTCACTCATAAACATCAGTCCTCTGAACATCTGGTTCACAGAACACATCCTTCACCAAGTTTACTGTTGATCTGTTCAGTGGTTTTTATAATCCCACTAACGAACCAACCAACCAACACACAAACATACAGGGTGGAAACAAAACCTCCTTGACAGAAGTGATGACGACCTGTGACTGTGACATTTGACTTATCAGGACATGTCTTCACAGAGAGAGGAGGAGGAGTCATGTTTCTGAGGAGGAGCAGTCGTCCCGCTGTGCTTCGTGTCAGGACGTCCTGAAGGATCCAGTCTCCACCAGCTGTGGACACTGGTTCTGCAGACAGTGCATCACCTCATACTGGGACCAGTCTGGTTCTTCAGGAGACTCCTCCTGTCCCCAGTGTGGACAAAGATCCAGAAGAGGAGCTGGAGCTCAGACAGCCGGTCAGAGCAGCACTGTACATGTGTCTGCTGATGTCTTCACTTCTGACAACAGCACATGTTTGATTTTGTTCCTTCATACAGCATCAACATTTCACTTGGTTATAAAAGCACAAAGTTCAAAAGCTTTGATTTCTCTAGTTTTTCTGTATCTGATGAAAACAATCAGCAGATTCTCAGATTCTCTGTCTCTCACATTGTTTCTTGTCTTTCAGCAGATCGGGGTCTGCAGGAGGTTTTAGACCAACATAAGATCAGTCTGAGGAGGAGATGTGAACATGTGACTGAAGGAACTGAGGAAACAGGAAGTAGAACCCTCCTCAACAGGATCTACACTGAGCTCTACATCACAGAGGGACAGAGTGAAGAGGTTAATACTGAACATGAGGTGAGGCAGCTTGAAACAGCTTCCAAGAGGAAGAGCCTCCACGACGCTCCCATCAAGTGCCACGACATCTTTAAAGCCTTCACTGACCAGCAGAGCAGCATCAGAGTCGTCCTGACCTGCGGCGTCGCTGGCGTTGGAAAAACCTTCTCGGTGCAGAAGTTCACTCTGGACTGGGCAGAGGGTTTAGAAAACCAAGATGTGGGTCTGCTGGTTGTGCTTTCGTTCAGGGAGCTGAACCTGGTGAGAGACGAGCAGCACAGTCTTCTCACGCTGCTCCGTGTTTTCCATCCAACATTACAGAAGCTCACGGCAGAGACGCTCGCTGTCTGTAAACCTGTGATCATCTTTGACGGCCTGGATGAAAGCAGACTTTCTCTGGACTTCAACCACAGGGAGGTCGTGTCTGAGGTCACACAGAGGTCATCAGTCAACGTGGTGCTGACAAACCTCATCCAGGGGAATCTGCTTCCCTCGGCTCTCGTCTGGATAACCTCCCGACCTGCGGCGGCCAATCAGATCCCTCCTACATGTGTTGACAGGGTGACAGAAGTACGAGGCTTCACTGACGCCCAGAAGGAGGAGTACTTCAGGAGGAGATTCAGTGATGAGGAGCTGAGCAGCAGAATCATCTCACACATCAAGACGTCCAGGAGCCTCCACATCATGTGTCAAATCCCAGTCTTCTGCTGGATCAGTGCTACAGTTCTGGAGCACATGTTGACCACAGACCAGAGAGGAGAGCTGCCCAAGACCCTGACGGACCTGTACTCACACTTCCTGCTGGTTCAGACAAAGAGGAAGAACAACAAGTACGGTGGAGGACATGAGACGAGTCCACAGCAGCTGACGGAGGCTGACAGGGACGTTCTTCTGAAGCTGGGGAGGCTGGCACTTAAACATCTGGAGGAAGGAAACATCATGTTCTACCAAGAAGACCTGGAGCAGTGTGGTCTTAATGTCACAGAGGCCTCGGTGTACTCAGGAGTTTGTACTGAGATCTTCAGAAGAGAGTGTGTGATCTTCCACAAATCAGTCTACTGCTTTGTTCATCTGAGCGTTCAGGAGTTTCTGGCTGCAGTCTACATGTTCCACTGTTACACCGAGAGGAACACAGAAGAACTCAGGAACTTCTTGGGAACATATGGGAACACAGATGGTACCTTCTCCCTGGATGACCTCCTGAAGAGAACCATGGAGAAATCCCTCACCAGTAAAAATGGTCATCTGGATCTGTTTGTTCGCTTCCTTCACGGCCTCAGTCTGGAGTCCAACCAGAGAGTCTTAGGAGGCCTGCTGGGTCGGACAGAGAACAATCCAAGTATCATCCAGAGAGTCTTAGGAGGCCTGCTGGGTCGGACAGAGAACAATCCAGAGATCATCCAGAGAATCATCAACAACCTGAAGGAGATGCAGAGTGATGACATTTCTCCTGACAGAAGCATCAACATCTTCCACTGTCTGACTGAGATGAACGACCACTCAGTACATCAGCAGATGCAACAGTTCCTGACGTCAGAGAACAAATCAGAGGAGAAACTCTCTGAGATCCATTGCTCAGCTCTGGCCTACATGCTGCAGATGTCAGAGGAGGTTCTGGACGAGTTGGACCTGAAGAAGTTCAACACATCATACCAGGGTCGACGGAGACTGATCCCAGCTGTGAGGAACTGCAGGAAGGCTCTGTGAGTCCAGACATGATCAATACCATGTTGAATCAGTGTAGATGAGTCAAACACACACAGTGTTCAATGATTCTCCTTCTTGTGGGCAGCATGGTGTTGTAGTGGTCAACACTGTTAGTGCAGCCTCTCTGTGAGGAGGAGGTTCTCCTCCTGTCTGCAGGGTTTTCTCTGGGTTCTCCAGCTTCATCCACAAACCAAAGACATGTAGTGTGTGTGTGTATAATATATGTATACAATAGTACATGTGTACATATGGTATATACACATTCTCATCTCATTGTTGTATATCCAGTATGTTCTAGAAGTTTTCTTGAAGCTGGTGAAAGATGAACTCAGTCGGTTTGATTCACTCCAGAGTTTCTGAGGCTACATTTAAACATGAAACATGACTCGTCAACATTTTGTGCTCAGAGACCGTGAACTGCAGGACTCCGTGTTAAAGTGAAGATCTGGATTCATGATCCGACACCATCGATTAAAAACTGTCGTCTAAATCATCCCAATAAAAAACAGAACAAATGAACGTGAACTTAGTTGAAAAGTTTTAAACATGAACAGTTTATTCTTTCTTCAAACTAGAATTCTCATCCTGTGTCTGTGCACCACCACCAACCAGTGCAGAGTCAGTCCCTGCAGGTCACTGACATGTTGCATTCACAATAATATGAGGTCACTGTAACCTTTGACCTTCGACCACTGAAATCTAATCAGTTGATCTTTGAGTCCAATGGTCAAAATGTGAAGAAGTTCTCTAAAGACAGACTTGAGACGTCATGTTCAAGTCCTTGACCTCTGACCTTTGACCACCTGAATCTAATGAGGTCATCTGTTAGTCTGAATGAACGCTTGTACCAAATCTGAAAGGATTCTCTTGAGGTGTTTTTAAGATCAAATGTTCAAGAGGCAGAAAGTGGATTAACCAGGGTGAGGGTCACATGATCACGTTTTGTATGAATGTTGTGTTTTCTGATTTTATTCTAACACATTTGATATTTTCTTTAATTACAGACTCAGTGGTTGTGAACTCTCAGAGACTCACTATGAAGTCGTGGCCTCAGCTCTGAAGTCAGACCCCTCACATCTGAGAGAACTGGATCTGAGTGGAAACAAGCTGCAGGACTCAGACGTGAAGCTGCTGTGTGCTGGACTGGAGAGTCCAACCTGTCGACTGGAGACTCTGAGGTCAGGTCCTTAAATCCTTGAATGTTCACTTTTCTAAAGTTCTTTCTTATTTGGTCATTTATTTAAATTGAACTGTCTCAGTTCTGCTCACTGTCCCTCAGTCATCTGTCCCTCACCCAGCCTGTCAGTCACGTCCACCTCATCAGTCCAACTCCATTCATAAAGTGTCAGTGAATAACATGTGGACAGAGACCGAGCACTCGTCCTCCTCAGGTTCTCAACAATAAGACACGTTCTTATTGAAGCACGTTGGACAGTTGATGAGTATAGAACCAAACAGGAAGTGACTGTCAGGAGCCATCTCTACTTTAAACAGTGTTTAATGACACAAACCTACTCAGTGACCAAACACACAGAGAAGAAGGTGATGAATGAAACAATGGTCCAACATGTCTGATGTGATATTTATCTTCCATGTTATGAGTCTGTGCTGACATGAATATCTGTTATTTTCACACATGAACTCAGATTCATTTACAGTTAAGTTTTATTCTTTCTTCAGGTTGGAGTGGTGCAGTATGTCAGAGATCAGCTGTTCTTCTCTGGCTTCAGCTCTGAGGTCAAACCCCTCTCATCTGAGAGAACTGGATCTGAGATACAACGAGCTGCAGGACTCAGGAGTGAAGGAGCTGTGTGGTCTTCTACAGAGTCCAACCTGTCCACTGGAGACTCTGAGGTCAGTTCACTGACTGACTTTTGTAGATCTCATATCTATAACACAGCATTTATACACAGTTCATCTCATTTAATACTCATTGTATTATTTTTTAAATTATTTTATTTCCTTTTTTATCAACAACATACAGCAGCTTTGTAATCCAGTAAGTGCTAAATGCTAATACAGAGGTGTACCTGTTGCATCTTCGTCCCCTCCCCTCTACATGTCCCTCCCCCCGAAAACCAAAATCTTATCATACACAACAACTCAATTCAATTTAGTTCAATTTTATTTGTATAGCGCCAAATCATAATATACATATCTCAAGGCTCTGTACATAGAAGGTGAAGACCTTCACATCATATTAAATCTAGAGAAACACAACAGTTCCCACAATGAGCAGCACTTTGAGACTGTGGAGGAAAAACTCCCTCATTAACAGAGAGAAGCCTCTAGAACCAGACTCAATGTGGAGACATCTGCCTCCACCGGTTGGGGTGAGCAAAGAAAATGGGGGGAGGAGAGGAGAGGGAGGGATAGTGGGGAGGGGGAAGTAGGGGAGAGGGGGGGCGAGAAAGACCGGGGACACTTGAGCACCATCAGGCATCAGATCTGACTTGTTAAAATGTGAACAACAGTGTAAAGACTATTAATTATTATTGATGACAGACACATTTGATATCATAATGAATTACTGAGATATTGTAATTAGTAATAGTAAAAGTTGTTGTCCTGAGGTTCAGGGGTCAGAGATTTCTGAGATGAGAGAGAAAAAGAGAGAGAGAGACTATGGGAGGACAAAGTGAAACAGTCATTGACATGTATTAAAATAAATAAATGAATGAATGTGGGGGGGCAGAGAGACAGAGAGAAGTGGAGAGGTGCTCAGTGCATGATGGGAGTTCCCCCAGCAGTCTAGACCTATAGCAGCATAACTAAGTGATGGGTCAGGACCTGATCCAGAACTATAGACTTTATCAAAGAGGAACGTTTTAGTTTAACTTTAATGCTGAGATGGTGTCTGCCTCCTGAACCCAGAGTGGGAGCTGGTTCCACAGGAGAGGAGCCTGGTAGCTGAAGGTTCCACCTCCTGTTCTGCTCTTACTGACTCTAGAACCACAAGAGAGCCTGTGTTTTGTGAATGAAGTGATCTCTTTGGATAATATGGTGTTATCAGCTCTCTGAGATATGAAGAGCTTGATTGTTAAGAGCTTTAAATGTGAGGAGCAGGATTTTGAAATCTATTCTGAATCTTACAGGGAGTCAGTGTAGAGAAGCCAAGACAGGAGTAATATGATCTCTCCTTCTAGTTCCTGTCAGCACTCGTGCTGCAGCATTTTGGACCAACTGGAGACTCTTTACCGATTTCCTGGGGCATCCTGATATGGAAAATAAAAGCTCCCGCCTGCTTCCTGAACAGGCCCCGCTGAGCGGCTAATGCTAACAGCGGTGTCCCGTCCAGGTCACAGGGGCTCCTGCTGGAGGCTGGAGGCTTCGGGCAGGTTACCGGAACCAAAAAATTTTTTTGTCTGGTGCATCTTCGTCCCCTCCCCTCTACATGTCCCTCCCCTCGAAAACAAAAAACATCTCATACACAACAAATAGAAACAAACAAACAAAACAATAGTAATAGTGACAATAATATCTGTAAATAAAAAGATGAACAAACAAAACAAAAGGATAAACAATAACATGAAATGAAGTCAAATGTCAACTTTCACAAGAAAAACTTCAGGCAAATCAACAACAAATGATAATGAGCAAATGTCCATACAATCCAGTAAAGAGGAAGACATATATGTCAATCACAGCTGTCTCCATGTCAAATGTTTTACACCTTGGTTCAAACACAAATCAGTCACAGAAGGGTACACAGCTTTAGCGTCTTCATGTGTGCTAGAAATGGTTGCCATGTCTTATCCAATGTACCTGTTGAACCACCTAACGTCCACCTTATTTTCTCCAGATGTAAAAACTTCAGAAGTTCTGGAGTCCATAGCACATGAGTGGGAGAGGCCTCCTGCTTCCATTTCACAAGGAGAAGTCTCCGAGCAATTAGGGAGGCGAAAGCAATAGCATTGGAGTAATGTTTGGGAAGGAGAGCGTCTTCAGAAACTCCTCCAGAAATTGCAATCAAAGGGGGAGGGGTTAAATTGAGTCCAAACACCTCAGAGAATGTCTCAAATATAGACGTCCAATAATTGTGAAGATTTGGACAAGTCCAAAAAGTATGAATGAGGGAACCTGTGTCTGCCTTACATCTGTTGCATAAGGGCTCTAACCCTGGATCAATCTTTGCTCATGTTTCCTTTGACAAATGAAGCCATGTAGAACCTTCAATTGTAGGAGTCCATGTCTGGCACAGATGGAGGAAGAACGTACTCTATGGAGGACAGACTGCCACATGTCCTCTGTTATTGTGTTTAGAACAAGGTCCATCTGTTTGGAGATGTACTGGAGAAACCCTTCATCAGATAGCAGGAGAGGGTTAAGCCTCCATGAGTAAATAGAATTTTGATGAGGAAAGCTGAGCTCTAACACCAGAGGGCTATGATCAGATATTACAATACTATTATACGTGCATGCTTTTACCTGAGATAATCACTTTTTATCAACCAAAAAGTCATGGATGCACGAGTATGTTTGATGTACAGGAGAGAAAAACCAGTATTGTCTGATGGATAAAGAAGTGGCCATGCGTCAACAACCCCATCGGTCTCCAGATACGACTGCAGAACCAGAGCAGACTTTGAGAGTGGTGACGGTCTTGTGGAAGAGCGGTCAAGTGTAGGGTCCATGATAGTATTCATGTCTCCCCAAGTAATAATGAGTGAGTGTTAATACCAGGTAATGAGTGAAGAACGTTTCTGAAAGAATCACTATCGTCCCAGTTGGGGGCGTATACATTAGCTAAGAGTAAAGGGCGTTAAATAAAGAGCCAGTTACAATTACATAACGGCCATTTGGGTCAGCTACTACATGGGAGACAATCAATGGAGCTGATTTATGAATCAAAATAGCAGTACCCCTAGCTTTACTGTTGAATTTAGACTGGAACATTTGTCCAACACAATCTTTCTTCATTTTCGGGTGATCTCTATTTTTAGCTGAGTTTGTTGAAGAAATGCAATGTTGACTTTAAGGTGTAAGAGATGAGAGAATACTTGATGACGTTTGATTGGATGGTTAAGTCCCCGAACATTCCAGCTGATTAGATTCATGTGGCAGCCGTTTCTCCCTGAAGTTGAGGGAGCAGGTGTTGCCATCAGAGTTTATGGAAGAAGAAAATGTGAAGGATCATTTTATACCTTTTGTGATGTATCTGAGTTAGCTGTGTAACTCTAGTCGACCTTAGTACGTTCAAACATGACCAAGTGAATACAGATAAAACCTTCAACACAAACAATGAACACATCAACCCCAACCTCCCCATTATCCTCAGTGTCATTCTCTAAAGAAAAACACAAGACTCCCAAAGCTTCCAAGCTTTTTCTGAGATCACACTCTTGGTCTCAGCCACTGTCTCTTTGATAGAAAAGTATTTGAGCTATAATCAGTCTATTAAACTAGTGATTCAATTATCTGATAGAGAATCAACATGAGGTAGACCCCCCCCCCCCCCCCCCCTTTGTTTTTAATAAACAATCCAATAAAATAAAATATATTAGATAAAGAAAATACCTGCAAATGTACTTAATGGGCCGTCACAACATAAAGAGAGAGAGAGAGTCACAGGTTTGGATCATGGCCATAGCCGGAGATCATTGACATATTATGCATAGACTATATAGTGGTAACGTAAACCCCCGGACCGCCCGGGAATGTAAACGAGCGTACCCTAGCGGAGTTTGCCCTTTGACCTCATGACGTCATTTGTTTTCAAGTGAAGCTATGCCCGAACGCTTCATTTAATACTCATTGAACATAATTCCTCTTCAGACATAACTTGAATCCATTCATTCATTAATCTGGGACATTTTAAATATTCAGCTACTTGTTAAAACTCATCTGTGTTTAGTTCTGGATTTCATAAACTGATCTGCAGGACAGAGACCGGGTCCAAATAATCTATTGTTACTGAATCAGGACTCGTCTTTAGTCCAACATGTCTGATTTCATATTTATCTTCCATGTTATGAGTCTGTGCTGACATGAATATCTGTTATTTTCACACATGAACTCAGATTCATTTACAGTTAAGTTTTATTCTTTCTTCAGGTTGTGGAGCTGCAGTCTGTCAGAGATCAGCTGTTCTTCTCTGGCTTCAGCTCTGAGGTCAAACCCCTCTCATCTGAGAGAACTGGATCTGAGTAACAACAAGCTGCAGGACTCAGGAGTGAAGGAGCTGTGTGGTCTTCTACAGAGTCCAACCTGTCCACTGGAGACTCTGAGGTCAGGTCACTGACTGACTTTTGTAGATCTCATATCTATAACACAGCATTTATACACAGTTCATCTCATTTAATACTCATTGTATTATTTTTTAAATTATTTTATTTCCCTTTTTTATCAACAACATACAGCAGCTTTGTAATCCAGTAAGTGCTAAATGCTAATACAGAGGTGTGTCTCTTGCATTTTCGTCCCCTCCCCTCTACATGTCCCTCCCCCCGAAAACAAAAATCATCTCATACACAACAAATAGAAACAAACAAACGAAACAATAGTAATAGTGACAATAATATCTCTAAATAAAAAGATGAACAAACAAAACAAAAGGATAAACAATAACATGAAATGAAGTCAAATGTCAACTTTCACAAGAAAAACTTCAGGCAAAACAACAACAAATAATAATGAGCAAATGTCCATACAATCCAGTAAAGAGGAAGACATGTATGTCAATCACAGCTGCCTCCATGTCAAATGTTTTACACCTTGGTTCAAACACAAATCAGTCACAGAAGGGTACACAGCTTTAGCGTCTTCATGTGTGCTAGAAATGGTTGCCACGTCTTATCCAATGTACCTGTTGAACCACCTAACGTCCACCTTATTTTCTCCAGATGTAAAAACTTCAGAAGTTCTGGAGTCCATAGCACATGAGTGGGAGAGGCCTCCTGCTTCCATTTCACAAGGAGAAATCTCCGAGCAATTAGGGAGGCGAAAGCAATAGCATTGGAGTAATGTTTGGGAAGGAGAACGTCTTCAGAAACTCCTCCAGAAATTGCAATCAAAGGGGGAGGGGTTAAATTGAGTCCAAGCACCTCAGAGAATGTCTCAAATATAGACGTCCAATAATTGTGAAGATTTGGACAAGTCCAAAAAGTATGAATGAGGGAACCTGTGTCTGCCTTACATCTGTTGCATAAGGGCTCTAACCCTGGATCAATCTTTGCTCATGTTTCCTTTGACAAATGAAGCCATGTAGAACCTTCAATTGTAGGAGTCCATGTCTGGCACAGATGGAGGAAGAACGTACTCTATGAAGGACAGACTGCCAAATGTCCTCTGTTATTGTGTTTAGAACAAGGTCCATCTGTTTGGAGATGTACTGGAGAAATCCTGCATCAGATAGCAGGAGAGGGTTAAGCCTCCATGAGTAAATAGAATTTTGATGAGGAAAGCTGAGCTCTAACACCAGAGGGCTATGATCAGATATTACAATACTATTATACGTGCATGCTTTTACCTGAGATAATCACTTTTTATCAACCAAAAAGTCATGGATGCACGAGTATGTTTGATGTACAGGAGAGAAGAACCAGTGTTGTCTGATGGATAAAGAAGTGGCCGTGCGTCAACGACCCCATCGGTCTCCAGATACGACTGCAGAACCAGAGCAGACTTTGAGAGTGGTGACGGTCTTGTGGAAGAGCGGTCAAGTGTAGGGTCCATGATAGTATTCATGTCTCCCCAAGTAATAATGAGTGAGTGTTAATACCAGGTAATGAGTGAAGAACGTTTCTGAAAGAATCACTATCGTCCCAGTTGGGGGCGTATACATTAGCTAAGAGTAAAGGGCGTTAAATAAAGAGCCAGTTACAATTACATAACGGCCATTTGGGTCAGCTACTACATGGGAGACAATCAATGGAGCTGATTTATGAATCAAAATAGCAGTACCCCTAGCTTTACTGTTGAATTTAGACTGGAACATTTGTCCAACACAATCTTTCTTCATTTTCGGGTGATCTCTATTTGTAGCTGAGTTTGTTGAAGAAATGCAATGTTGACTTTAAGGTGTAAGAGATGAGAGAATACTTGATGACGTTGGATTGGATGGTTAAGTCCCCGAACATTCCAGCTGATTAGATTCATGTGGCAGCCGTTTCTCCCTGAAGTTGAGGGAGCAGGTGTTGCCATCAGAGTTTATGGAAGAAGAAAATGTGAAGGATCATTTTATACCTTTTGTGATGTATCTGAGTTAGCTGTGTAAATCTAGTCGAGCTTAGTACGTTCAAACATGACCAAGTGAATACAGATAAAACCTTCAACACAAACAATGAACACATCAACCCCAACCTCCCCATTATCCTCAGTGTCATTCTCTAAAGAAAAACACAAGACTCCCAAAGCTTCCAAGCTTTTTCTGAGATCACACTCTTGGTCTCAGCCACTGTCTCTTTGATAGAAAAGTATTTGAGCTATAATCAGTCTATTAAACTAGTGATTCAATTATCTGATAGAGAATCAACATAAGGTAGAACCCCCCCCCCCCTTTTGTTTTTGATAAACAATCCAATAAAATAAAATATATTAGATAAAGAAAATACCTGCAAATGTACTTAATGGGCCGTCACAACATAAAGAGAGAGAGAGAGTCACAGGTTTGGATCATGGCCATAGCCGGAGATCATTGACATATTATGCATAGACTATATAGTGGTAACGTAAACCCCCGGACCGCCCGGGGAATGTAAACGAGCGTACCCTAGTGGAGTTTGCCCTTTGACCTCATGACGTCATTTGTTGTCAAGTGAAGCTATGCCCGAACGCTTCATTTAATACTCATTGAACATAATTCCTCTTCAGACATAACTTGAATCCATTCATTCATTAATCTGGGACATTTTAAATATTCAGCTACTTGTTAAAACTCATCTGTGTTTAGTTCTGGATTTCATAAACTGATCTGCAGGACAGAGACCGGGTCCAAATAATCTATTGTTACTGAATCAGGACTCGTCTTTAGTCCAACATGTCTGATTTCATATTTATCTTCCATGTTATGAGTCTGTGCTGACATGAATATCTGTTATTTTCACACATGAACTCAGATTCATTTACAGTTAAGTTTTATTCTTTCTTCAGGTTGTGGAGCTGCAGACTGTCAGAGATCAGCTGTTCTTCTCTGGCTTCAGCTCTGAGGTCAAACCCCTCTCATCTGAGAGAACTGGATCTGAGCTACAACAAGCTGCAGGACTCAGGAGTGAAGGAGCTGTGTGGTCTTCTACAGAGTCCAACCTGTCCACTGGAGACTCTGAGGTCAGTTCACTGACTTTTGTAGATCTCATATCTATAACACAGCATTTATACACAGTTCATCTCATTTAATACTCATTGTATTATTTTTTTAATAATCTTATTTTCTTTTTTATCATCAACATACAGCAGCTTTGTAATCCAGTAAGTGCTAAATGCTAATACAGAGGTGTGTCTGTTGCATCTTCGTCCCCTCCCCTCTACATGTCCCTCCCCCCGAAAACAAAAAACATCTCATACACAACAAATAGAAACAAACAAACAAAACAATAGTAATAGTGACAATAATATCTGTAAATAAAAAGATGAACAAACAAAACAAAAGGATAAACAATAACATGAAATGAAGTCAAATGTCAACTTTCACAAGAAAAACTTCAGGCAAAACAACAACAAATGATAATGAGCAAATGTCCATACAATCCAGTAAAGAGGAAGACATATATGTCAATCACAGCTGTCTCCATGTCAAATGTTTTACACCTTGGTTCAAACACAAATCAGTCACAGAAGGGTACACAGCTTTAGCGTCTTCATGTGTGCTAGAAATGGTTGCCACGTCTTATCCAATGTACCTGTTGAACCACCTAACGTCCACCTTATTTTCTCCAGATGTAAAAACTTCAGAAGTTCTGGAGTCCATAGCACATGAGTGGGAGAGGCCTCCTGCTTCCATTTCACAAGGAGAAGTCTCCGAGCAATTAGGGAGGCGAAAGCAATAGCATTGGAGTAATGTTTGGGAAGGAGAGCGTCTTCAGAAACTCCTCCAGAAATCGCAATCAAAGGGGGAGGGGTTAAATTGAGTCCAAACACCTCAGAGAATGTCTCAAATATAGACGTCCAATAATTGTGAAGATTTGGACAAGTCGAAAAAGTATGAATGAGGGAACCTGTGTCTGCCTTACATCTGTTGCATAAGGGCTCTAACCCTGGATCAATCTTTGCTCATGTTTCCTTTGACAAATGAAGCCATGTAGAACCTTCAATTGTAGGAGTCCATGTCTGGCACAGATGGAGGAAGAACGTACTCTATGGAGGACAGACTGCCACATGTCCTCTGTTATTGTGTTTAGAACAAGGTCCATCTGTTTGGAGATGTACTGGAGAAACCCTTCATCAGATAGCAGGAGAGGGTTAAGCCTCCATGAGTAAATAGAATTTTGATGAGGAAAGCTGAGCTCTAACACCAGAGGGCTATGATCAGATATTACAATACTATTATACGTGCATGCTTTTACCTGAGATAATCACTTTTCATCAACCAAAAAGTCATGGATGCACGAGTATGTTTGATGTACAGGAGAGAAGAACCAGTGTTGTCTGATGGATAAAGAAGTGGCCATGCGTCAACAACCCCATCGGTCTCCAGATACGACTGCAGAACCAGAGCAGACTTTGAGAGTGGTGACGGTCTTGTGGAAGAGCGGTCAAGTGTAGGGTCCATGATAGTATTCATGTCTCCCCAAGTAATAATGAGTGAGTGTTAATACCAGGTAATGAGTGAAGAGCGTTTCTGAAAGAATCACTATCATCCCAGTTGGGGGCGTATACATTAGCTAAGAGTAAAGGGCGTTAAATAAAGAGCCAGTTACAATTACATAACGGCCATTTGGGTCAGCTACTACATGGGAGACAATCAATGGAGCTGATTTATGAATCAAAATAGCAGTACCCCTAGCTTTACTGTTGAATTTAGACTGGAACATTTGTCCAACACAATCTTTCTTCATTTTCGGGTGATCTCTATTTGTAGCTGAGTTTGTTGAAGAAATGCAATGTTGACTTTAAGGTGTAAGAGATGAGAGAATACTTGATGACGTTTGATTGGATGGTTAAGTCCCCGAACATTCCAGCTGATTAGATTCATGTGGCAGCCGTTTCTCCCTGAAGTTGAGGGAGCAGGTGTTGCCATCAGAGTTTATGGAAGAAGAAAATGTGAAGGATCATTTTATACCTTTTGTGATGTATCTGAGTTAGCTGTGTAACTCTAGTCGACCTTAGTACGTTCAAACATGACCAAGTAAATACAGATAAAACCTTCAACACAAACAATGAACACATCAACCCCAACCTCCCCATTATCCTCAGTGTCATTCTCTAAAGAAAAACACAAGACTCCCAAAGCTTCCAAGCTTTTTCTGAGATCACACTCTTGGTCTCAGCCACTGTCTCTTTGATAGAAAAGTATTTGAGCTATAATCAGTCTATTAAACTAGTGATTCAATTATCTGATAGAGAATCAACATAAGGTAGAACCCCTCCCCCCCTTTGTTTTTAATAAACAATCCAATAAAATAAAATATATTAGATAAAGAAAATACCTGCAAATGTACTTAATGGGCCATCACAACATAAAGAGAGAGAGAGAGAGTCACAGGTTTGGATCATGGCCATAGCCGGAGATCATTGACATATTATGCATAGACTATATAGTGGTAACGTAAACCCCCGGACCGCCCGGGGAATGTAAACGAGCGTACCCTAGCGGAGTTTGCCTTTTGACCTCATGACGTCATTTGTTGTCAAGTGAAGCTATGCCCGAACGCTTCATTTAATACTCATTGAACATAATTCCTCTTCAGACATAACTTGAATCCATTCATTCATTAATCTGTGACATTTTAAATATTCAGCTACTTGTTAAAACTCATCTGTGTTTAGTTCTGGATTTCATAAACTGATCTGCAGGACAGAGACCGGGTCCAAATAATCTATTGTTACTGAATCAGGACTCGTCTTTAGTCCAACATGTCTGATTTCATATTTATCTTCCATGTTATGAGTCTGTGCTGACATGAATATCTGTTATTTTCACACATGAACTCAGATTCATTTACAGTTAAGTTTTATTCTTTCTTCAGGTTGAGGAGCTGCAGTCTGTCAGAGATCAGCTGTTCTTCTCTGGCTTCAGCTCTGAGGTCAAACCCCTCTCATCTGAGAGAACTGGATCTGAGATACAACAAGCTGCAGGACTCAGGAGTGAAGGAGCTGTGTGGTCTTCTACAGAGTCCAACCTGTCCACTGGAGACTCTGAGGTCAGTAGATGGTTGGAGTCGGTCCACGCTGCTTTCATCAGTATTTTACTAAACACAGTCAGTATCACAGTGAAGATCCAGGGTCTGGACCAGAAGCAGGATTTGTGGTTATCAGGTTAACTTCAGGTTTAGTTTTTTCAGTCCTACGAAGCTCGTTCACTTCTTATCAGGGTAAATCACCATGGTAACTGATGATGGACGGCTAACATGCTCCGGAGCAGGTGAAGTTGGAGATCAACCTGTTTAAAAGCTCCGCCCACTGAGCAAAGTAACTACACTGTTGTGTGGACATGTTGAAGTGTCTTCGTAGTTCAGGCCTCAGTGTGTCCTCAGTGAAGCTGTGAGAGGACAACGATGACAGACTTCAGGATTGGACAGAAACACAGAGAGACAACAGTCGGCCAATCAGACGAGCCAGAAGCCGGTTGTGATCGTTTGATTGAGTTGATGTGAAGACGACAGTTGTTGTTGTTTTCATGTGAACAGGAAGTGAAGCTGGACCACAGCTGACAGCCTCACATGATGAGCAGAGACGTCTTCATCTGATCTGAGACACTTTGTTCTCTCACTTCATCAGTGAACAACTGATCAGTTGACTCTTTGTCACAGCTCTGAGATCAGTGTGACTGAAGCCTCAGAGAAGCATCATCACCATGGTAACCATGAGCTGTCTCTACAGAGCAGAAGCTCTGCTGAGGTCCATCTGTCTCATCTGTCTCATCTGTCCACTGACAGTTTGTCAGAAGCACATGTTCATCAACACACAGTGAAACATGTCTTCACCTGTAACAGCAGGAAATCCACCTCTCAAGTGTCCACTCTGCACTTTCACATGCAGAGGAAACACACGTGATGGTCAAAGTGTGTGCAGCTCTTAGCGTGTTCATTCCAACACGTGAACATGAAGCAGAGAGGAAGCTGCTCCACCTCTGAACAGGACTGAAGTCCCTGCTGCTCTTTATACTGGATGTGCTGCATCACTGACTCACAGCTGATGAAGTGAGTCTCTGTTAACACTGATGTCTTCTTCTCTCAACAGATGGAAATGATCTTTGTAAAGGTGAGTGTGAAGAGGACAGTGTGAAGAGGACAGTGTGAAGAGGACAGTGTGTGTGGACGGAGGCTGAGCTGTGTCCTGATGATCCAGAGGCTGAAGCAGCAGCAGCTTGTGTGTAGTCTCCAATTCACCCAACCCCTCATCTGCATGTGTTTGGACTGTGAGATGAAGCCGGAGCACCTGGAGAAAACACGGGGAGAACATGCAAACTGCACACAGAGACACCGCATCTGAACCGGGATTCAAACCACGAACCTTCTTGCAACAAAATCTTGCCCCTCGTTATGGATTGTGTTTATTCACATGAAGAATGTGTTTATTGAAATGACACCCAGCAGAATATATAAACCCTCGATACAGAGTCACATCTAGTGTATCTAAGTCTGTCTTTATCATTGTCCACCTTTGTCCCTCAGTATATGTCCATGTGTGTATAACCACATCCTGTCTGTTTGCTTCAGGTTCCTGGATTCACATCACACATTGATTTAGTTGGACACAAAGTGAAACCCATTTAAATCACTTTGAGTCAGACACATGAATTTCATCGTATGAATTCAGTTTGCTGTAGTTTGAGTTTGGAAAATGCTTCAGGTGCAAACCTCCTTTTTTCTTCAATGTCTGTTTGTGGCTCTGCGTGTTTGTTTGATTTACAAATGACATGAATCAGTGTTACATGAAAGGGTTTTACAACGAGGACCAAACAGGTTCTGATAAAGATCAGAGGAGAACCAACATGATCCAGAATCAAAGACACTCAGTTCCAGCTGCTAAATGCAGAAGAACAGCTGGGACAACATCTGGGCTTGTGTCTCTGTGGAAGTTACAGCGCCCCCTGTTGGCATCTGGTAAAATATATATTACGTGACCGCGATAAAATATCGTGTGAATGAAAAAAATAATTCAGAGCCACGAGATCTGAATCTGTTTACTAAAGACGAGGGGACGTGAAGTGAAGAAGCCTCTTGATGAGAAACCTTTGAATCCCAGGATGTGGTGTCTGTCTGCACTGTCTCTGAGGACACACACTGAGGACACACTGTCTCTGAGGACACACACTGTCTGCACGGACTCTGAGGACATGTAGTATAATTTTTGGCCATTAAACCATGTCACTTATGAATGTCACTGTATACCTTTAAGAATCTGCACTACAAACTAAGGTGTGATTGAAACATGATTTACTACTGATTACAATAAGTTTGTGAATGTAATTACGAATCAAACCATATATTCTGTGTGTAACAAGCAGTATGAGGTGATTGTATAACTTGTGTGAAGAAATATTAATCTTTTAAAAAAGACAAACTGACCGAATTGTAACATAATGGTGTCAAATGTAAGCACAATATCTTTTAAAAAATACTAAGCTGATTAAGCAAAAGATAATGGTGTCAAGAATAAGCAAAGTTAGTGTAAGATCCCAACATGCCCAGTGGAAATTTCCAGAGCTAGAAAATTGACCAATGACCTACTGACACGTGTGGCCCCGAAATGATGATAACCAATGAAAAGCTGACAGGTTTGGTCTCTAAAGGGTTTATAAGACAACACCACACTACTGTTAGGCAGAGTTCTTCTCTGGTGAAGCTCCGGCTCGCTACTGAATGCTCTCTGGTTTTTTGTCGACAATAAACTCTGCTGCTTTTTATTTGACTGAAATTTTGGACTTTTGGACCACGAGTGAAACTTAGTTTTCATCACAACAGACACACTAACTCTGAGGACACACTGTCTCTGAGGACACACACTAAGGACATACACTGTCTCTGAGGACACACACTGAGGACACACTAACTCTGAGGACACACACTAAGGACACACACTGTCTCTGAGGACACACACTGAGGACACACACTGTCTCTGAGGACACACACTAAGGACACACACTGTCTCTGAGGACACACACTGAGGACACACACTAACTCTGAGGACACACACTGTCTCTGAGGACACACACTAACTCTGAGGACACACACTGTCTCTGAGGACACACACTGAGGACACACACTGTCTCTGAGGACACACACTGTCTCTGAGGACACACACTAACTCTGAGGACACACACTGTCTCTGAGGACACACACTGTCTCTGAGGACACATACTGAGGACACACACTGTCTCTGAGGACACACACTGTCTCTGAGGACACACACTGAGGACACCCACTAACTCTGAGGACACACACTGTCTCTGAGGACACACACTGTCTCTAGTTTCAGGTCTTCTTCAAAACAGCTGATGATCATTTGGTCAATTATGATCATGAGGCGACAGGTGGGCGTGTCCTCGAGTTCTCAGTCAGGCTCCACCCCCTGCTCAAATATGGTTACTCCTGTTTTCAAAAAATCAAGATGGCGCTGAACGAGATGTTTGACGTGAGGCTTCAGAGCTGCAGCTCACAAACCGAAGGTGACGTCACGGTGGTTTGATTCTTGGCTGCGTCTGATATTTGATATTTTAGAGCTTGGAGCAAATGTTCCCAGGTTTTTACCAGCTGATTTCAAATCACACTGAACAACTTCAACGGAGAGAGTTCATCTTTAGTCCATGGACAGGGGTCGCCAGCCTTTTTGAGACGGAGCTACTTCATGGGAACTGAGTCATACGAAGGGCTGCCAGTTTGATAGTTATATATTATTATTAATGATAAATGATTCTCATCTGTGTGAAGACGCTGATCACGTTCATGATTTCTCACAGTAATTATCAACATTGACTTAACAAGGTGGGAAACAGATGATATCAGGGTTCAACACTTTATTTCTATGAATCTCAGCAAGTGTTTACATTTTCAGACGATCACTTCTTCAACATTTCATCAGACAAATGTTCCATTTTCACGAGCCACCGACCGACCGCTAACAAATCATAGTCAGGAGTCAACCTCAGAATGAGAATAAACATTTGACAGAATCAAAAATAAATCATTCAATGAATTAGAAACGCATATCAAATCTAAGACGCAGCTCACTGGTGAGTTGTGTTATTTTTAGAACAGGCCTGCGGGCGACTCATGTGGTCCTTGGGGGCGACCTGGTGCCCACGGGCACCGTGTTGGTGACCCCTGGTGTAGGGTATAGGTTCGTTTGACACACACACTCACTGTAAACATACATGTGCAAAGGAGATTTCCCACAGCACGACCTCTGAGGTTTACGAGGCTCCCTGGGATCATTGTAACGTGTGTGTGTGTGTGTGTGTGTGTGTGTGTGCAGTATGTTTACATGCAAATGTCTACATACAATCATCCCATGATATTTTCCTCCATGAGCAGATTCATGTGATTTCCTCATGTTCTCAGTGAACATGTGTAAACACATTGGCTGCTTTGACTGTAGCAGCTGGTTTGTGTAGCAGTTGTGTGTTGTTGGTTACTACGGTTACCACTGTAGGATGTGTGATGTGTGCACCATGAGTTTTCTCTCTTTATTGTATATTTAGTTATTTTGGATTTATTGTGAATGTGGATGAAATGTGCGTTGACTCGAACGCTCTCCTGTTGCCGTGCAGATGATGGGAAGGTGGTGAAGGCGGTGTCGGTCATCAAACACAACTGGGACACAGAGGAGCTCATTCTGGAGGAGCTGACCGTCTTCCAGGTGACATAGAGTTTCAATACTGCTTCTGATCCAGGAACCAAAAGAACTCGAGCTTTCACAGGAAGCTTCGTGTTTTTTTACCCACTGTGTGAAGTTTCTCACAGTCTCTCCAGCCCCCGACCCAAGAAATACTGGAGCAAGAGGTTGGAAGCATATAAAGTACGGTGATTTGAGCTGGTTCCATTACGCTGCTGCCACTAAACTGTGAGAAAGAAAATCAGAAGGCTGACGACGTTTTCATGGTTTTATCTTTTAACAGAACTACTTCTTAGGATGAAACATGTTCGTCCGTATCATTTTTCACTTTGATTTGATTTGTGGAAATCATTTCACTGCTCTTCTTCGTTCTCTGTGAATCCTGACACACACACACACACACACACACACACACACACACACACACACACACACACACACACACGCAGGACTTTAATGCCTAAAACCCAAGTTTGTTGTAATGTCTCTCACTGCTCATCTTCCAGCTCTGCACCCTGTGATGTTCTGTGTGTGCGTGTAGTTTTTCAGTGGAACGTGTTCATCTGGACAAACTCCCCAAAAGAGAAACAAGCAGATATCAGGACGCATATTTCCCAAGATCCTCTGTGTTTACAAACGGACCAGGAAGACGAGCAGAGAGATGACAAAAATAGGAAAAGCACATTTTTGTGTGTTTCTGTTTTTAAACAGATGAAGAAGATGAGGAGGAAGAACAAGGAGAGGATGAAAGAAAAGGGAAAGAGAATCAAAACACTGTGCAGGTGAAGGGAAGGAAGGACGAGAACAAACAAACAGGAAACCAGGCGTTCGTTGTTTACCAACAACTGAGACAGGAACTGAGTCATTTCTGGGTGTAAAGAGCCGGAAGTGACCGTACAGCTGCAGGAGCAACTGACAGGTTGTTTGGATCCTGACTGGGTTTCAGGTCGGAGGCTGTAGTCGGTCGGTCTGTGGGCTTTGAGTTTCCTTCATCCACCCCTCGGCTCATTCAGAGCGGTCGAGGGTCACTGACTCTCCTCTGTGAGGCCATGAAATGAGTCAGTGGTCCAGAAAAATGGAGCTCGGGGGTAATTTATCCACCTGATGGAGAGAGAGACTCATTAGATTTCTGACCTCAGAGCGAGGCCGCAGCATTTAACGTTCACCTCAACCTCTGCACGGCTGAAATATCAGTTCAGGTAAAGATCAGTCACCGTTTCTGTGTCGGTCACATGAGCCTCCACTCCTCCTTTTATTTTCCAGCTTTGTCTTCAGACTGTGTGGTTTGTTGCGACTGAATGAACGAAGCTCAGTGAAGAACTATTTCAAACGGCGTCTTTAAGGCTCCTGAGGTCGTTAGAAAACTGAGACACACAAACATTGAACACCAGGCTGTGAAGAAGACGAGGGAGAAGAGGAGTTTTCATGTTCAGTGTGATCAACTTGAATTTCTAAAATGAAATGTGACACAATCTGGTATCAAATGCATAGAAATGTGTGTGTTAATAAATCTACGTGGATTCGTTCGGCTCATCGTAAACAGCTGTAGATGCACGTTGGTATAAACGTGTGTTTTTGTGTGAAGCAACAGAAACATTCATCCATTTTTCTTTTTATTCCACAGAGTCCGACTCCCATCCTGAGCATGAAGCTGTCGACCAAGAGGGTGCGTCCTCTGACTTTTGTTTACATGCACGGAAACCATCTGATGCGAACATTTCTCGTACAAGTTTCAGCAAAAGTCGCGCGTGCTTAGGACGACACCAATCTGACATTGGGGGATGGGGAAAGAATAAGAAACCCAATAGGATCCTTGCAGCCGTCACTGCTCAGGCTCTAATTAGTCCAGTAAATGTTGTGTTCAAAGTTGTGTTGTTTAGTTGAGACTTGTGTTGTTGTTACAACAGTATAATGAACTCTCAATAAAATCAATCTCTCTCTGTGTCGTCCGTCTCGACCACAGCAACAGCTGTACGTGTCCGGCGAGCTCAGCGTGGCCCAGCTGGGGCTCCAGAGGTGCGAGCTGTACGGGACGGACTGTGCTAAGTGTTGTCTGGCCAGAGACCCCTACTGCTCCTGGGATGGACAGACCTGCTCCAGGTTCTTCCCCACCAGCAAGAGGTAGAGAGGGACAGAGGGGTAATGAGGACACCACACATTCATAACAGTTACCACATGTACATCACACTTTCCCCTGGTTTGGTGTTAGGCGGGCACGGAGACAGGATGTGAAGTATGGAGACCCCTGGAGTCAGTGCCCAGTCACAGAGGACGGTGAGTTTGATATGAAGTCTCTTTATATCAGAGGATCTGAGAGGAGGATTTCCTCCATCGATCATGTGTTTAAAGTGACGCAGCGATGGAACGCAGAACCACGGTGGTCTTCGCTGTTCGTCCACATAAGAGATCGGCATAAATCCACAGCTGTGTTTGATTCTCACGTCTGGATCCATCCAGAAGCTCCAGCTCCTCCTGTGTTCAGTCTGAGCAGGGTCTTCAGTTTGTCCTGTGTTTATACTGGAAATGTACTTGAAGGTAAATTACAATGTCTCTCATTAGAGCTCGCACCTTCGCCAAAGCCTCATGGTCCCTTCAAATATATAAATGTGTTAGTGCTGATTTATTGCATCAAGATCCAAACTGATCTCCTACAATACGATGCACAGAGGGAAAGAAGGACCTGCTAAAATATTGACGTTTTATCATTTCAGCCTTGATGCTTTTTCATGTCTGATTTTGAAGTTTAATGTTCAGCTTTGTTCTAAAGTCACAGTTTGATCAACATAATTACTGTACTAAATATATAGTATATAGAAAGTATAAAATATGTATATAAATATACAAATATTTGACCTTTTTTAACTACCTTCAAAAATAGTATCACAGATAGTAAATTCTATTTACTACTGAATGCAACAGGAACACACTGAATATTTAAACAGTTCATTTTGTACAATAATTAATTCAGCAAGAACATTTTCCAAATGTTTGATTATTTGTCCAAAACCAAAGTTTCAACTGTTGCACGATAACAAACCAATAAAGTTTCTACAGATTTAAAATACCTTCTTGAATATTCTCTGCTGCAGGTAGACATGGGGCGCACTCTAGGGGCCGTTCTGTGTAACTGCAGTTTTCTCCGCTTCAACACAGTGGCAGTAAAGATTATTGAAGTTAAAGAAATGATGAAGTGGTTGACATCTCAGAAATGTTTCTTTAGTTTCTCTTCCTGTTTAGAATCTGTGTTCCTCCTTTTTTCGATTCACACAAATCACCTGGTGAATATTTCCCCTGATCTGTGTTTCTCTTCTTTCTCCTCGTCAGACTCTGACGCTGTGGAAGAGAAGTCGGTGTACGGCGTGGAGGGAAACTCCACCTTCCTGGAGTGTGTTCCTTGGTCACCTCCGGCCGAGCTCAGGTGGACGGTGCAGCGGCACACGGGCAGCTCGCAGCAAACTGAGGACAGAGTGAGTCTGAATCAGTCAACATCTGCTGGAGACGTATCAGAGGAGAAGACATGATGAGATTCAGTTTATACACACAAACACATTTTGTCACCATGAAACCTGCTTCTCTCTCTCTCTCTCTCAGCTTCCTCACAGCGATGACGACCGCTCTCTCCACATGAAGCGTGGTTTGCTGGTTCAACGCCTGGAGCTGGCTGACGCAGGCGTCTACACCTGCAGCAGCCATGAGCACTCCTACAGCCAGGTCCTGGCCCGATACCGCGTTCACATCATCCCCAACCACAGCCTCCACCCAGCTGCCCGACACCAGCAGAGCCACGGCCCCAACCACGGGAAGACTGGCCCGGTGGGGGGAGCCCTACCTGTGTTCCTGGGCCAGTCCGGGGCCTCTCACCCGCCCTCGTCTCTGCCGGGACTTGGGAACTCGTGGCCGCCGCAGCACCGGAGCTACAAGGACCTGCACATGGTGGGGACCAAGAGTCTGAGCGTGGACGAGTACTGTGAGCAGCTGTGGTACCGAGAGAAGCGCCGGCAGCAGAAGCTCCGCACTCTGAAGCTGAAACAGGAGAGCAGGAAAGCTCGGGTGAGGAGGAACAACCCTCCTGAGGTTCCTCTCTAGTCGGCTGCAGGACAAAGACTCTGGACAACAGCTCCTGTGAACTCAGAGGACAAGAACGCTTTGTTTTTGAGCAAATCATTCCAATGGGTAAAAAATCATTAAAGACCGAGTGTCATGAAAACAAGAGAGTAGTATTTACCTCACCTGAATATCCGACACCACAGAAAACATGGAAAGAGCAGTGTAGAAAGGTTCTTTGTCTCTGAACTCATGTCGTCATTATGGTTTGGAACACAGAGCAGCTGAAACCTGACGTCATCAGGCGTCTGATTCATAGACTGTAAATAAAGTTTGGTGAAGCGTCTCCACTTTCTCCCTCCATCCAGAAATAAAGCTGAAACATCTCACGTAGGAACACTACCACCTCACGATGCTGACGTCATGAAGAGTCTGAGTCTGATTAGGGGATGGAGCCGTGGTATCCAGGTCTAACCCGTACACCTATCAGTCAGTCTCAGCTGTCAATCATGACGTCTCCGCCTCTTTTTATATCATCAAATAAACGGATTCAAACCAAACGGATCAGAAACACTTCAGTGAGACAAGAACGACCTGAAATCACAGAAACATCTTTGACAAACATTTATCTAACGTCTATTCTAACTTTTTTAGTTTGGTCCATGTCCCGTCTGCTAATGTGGAGGAGGACCTATACCGCAGCCAGCCACCAGGGGGCAATTGAGAGGATTTGGCTTCACGTTAGGGAGCTGCCATGTCGTCCATCTTTATCTACAGCCTCTGCTCTGAATCATGAATCAGCTCCAAGGTTCCAAGACTGTTCGGTGTGAGACTTGTTTCCTCGTGGATCCTTGTTGACGGTTTAAAAGACAGATTCTGTGTTAAATGTTTTATTATTAGTTCAAAGAAAAGATTTGACAAAGAGACGAGCGGCCTCAATTATTTACTAACAACGCTTTGATGCTTTTAATGCAAAGTTTAATTAGAAAACTCAAGTTTACCAGAATCTCTCTCTCTCTCTCTCTCTCTCTCTCTCTATCTCTCTCACACACACACACACACAGATATGTAGAATGACAGAAGACTTCATAGTAAAAGTATTTGCCCAGTTTACTGCCACATGTAAACTTGTATTTTTCTACATGTATTTATGTATTGCTGATCTACACTGATGGGATCTAGACCTCATACTTATGACAGTGGGTGGATTAAAGGCCTGAGTGGAAACGCACACGTGAAATGGACCTCGCTTGAAAATACCTTGTATGTACATCTTATCAGTTCTGCCCTGTAGCTAATAATTATTACTCACGACGATGAATATTAAAGAACTCTATTTTTGATAGTTTTCTTCCTTCATGTGTCAGAGTTTAGTTTTTAGTGTTTAGACTTAAACGAACGTGTGTTTTTCTCTTTCCATCAAATCAAAGCTGTTTTTTTAACGTCACAATTCTCCAATGAGCTTCGAGATCAACTTGTTTTATATTGTATGTGAATAAAACACAGGATGACAACTTACATGTCAAATCAATCCAATTAAAACACGATCAAGGCTTTGGTTGGAAGTTTTTTTGTGGAATAGAATTTACACTTACACATAAGTTTTATCTGTAGTACATATGCAGCAAAGAGGTAATAAGTACTTTCTATGGTGTCATTTCAATTTCATCACGAGAGATAAACATGTATACATGTTATTATTATCTGTAGACTGAGGAAGTCTTTCTGACAAGTGTAAGAAGCAGACATTGTCATTTAATTGACACTGTATAGATCTTTTATATTTGTACACTGTACGTTTAACAGGAACAAGGTTTAGTGTTAGTGTTCAAGGTTCAACAACTTTATTGGCAGAAACAAAGAGAAGGGACAGACAAGGCAGGAAGCTGTGTTCATGTCAAAGTGACTGCTGCTCTCAGAGATTCTCTGTCAAGAGTTTTCACTGCTGACGACTTTATAATGAACTGATTCATTAAAGAGAGAAGAGAAGAGACACACACACACTCACACACACACACACACACACACACACACACATACACACACACACACACACACACACACATACACACACACACACACACACACATACACACACTCACACACACTCACACACTCACTCACGCACACACACTCACTCACACATACACAATCATACACACACACACACACTCACAGACACACACACACACACATACACACACTCACACACACGCACACACTCACACACACACTCACACACTCAAAGACACACACACACACTCTCACACACTCACACACACACTCACACACTCAAAGACACACACACACACACACTCACACACTCAAAGACACACACACACACACACACACTCACACACACACACACACACACACTCTCACACACTCACACACACACACACACTCACACACTCACACACACACTCACACACTCAAAGACACACACACACACACACTCACACACACACACACACACACTCACACACACACACACACACACACTCACACACACACACACACTCACAGACACACACACACACACACACTCTCACACACACTCACACACACACACACACACACACACACACACACACACACACACACAGTCATGTGATTTCCAGTAAATGCAGAGAGGGGGAGTCAGTGAAAGTGAAAGTGTTTTCAGACTAAAAAGTTTATGATTCTACACGTCGACAGTTTGAACTGTGAGGAGCAGAAGGAGGAGAAGTGAAGACCGAGGAGCAGAAGGAGGAGAAGTGAAGACCGAGGAGCAGAAGGAGGAGAAGTGAAGACCGAGGAGCAGAAGGAGGAGAAGTGAAGACCGAGGAGCAGAAGGAGCAGAAGGAGCAGAAGGAGGAGAAGTGAAGACTGAGGAGGAGAAGTGAAGACCGAGGAGGAGAAGGAGGAGAAGGAGCAGAAGGAGTGAGTGTTTACAAACATTTATATTATTCTTCCTCCAAACTTTCTTGTAAATGTTCGCTGCTCCTCCCACAAAGTTTGACGCACATTCACACTAAAGACATGAGATCGTGCGCATTTGTCTCGATCTCTGTGCTGTGACTTTTCTACAACGTTCGTCCAGCGGTTCGTTCGCAAATCGCTAAAATACCGAAAACCAAATGCATGGGAGTCAAGGTCTCTCGCCCATTTAGAGCGAGTGGGGACAAAATGGCTGAACCCGTCCGTCCATCAGTTTGTGTGTTTAAACATTTCTCAAAGACACAAACAGACACACATGATTCTTACGGGTCAGCCCCACCATAGTTGAACCAGGAGAATTAGAGCATTAGTTTGAAGACTGGTGCTAGAGCACAGCACTCTGACTGTGTGTGTGTGTGGAAATCTCCAGCACCATTACAGCTGAGTCATGCTAACCTCAACAAGCAGCTTTCACACGACCACAGACTGACAGAGAATATTACACGTGCAAGTTTTGTGGTGAGTGAATTAATAACCACGAAGCTGAAGCCTCGTGTGGAAGGAGAGTTTGTGAAGGAGTCCCTCGTAGCATCAGAGGCCTCACCAGAGAAACAGCTCCAGCCTCAGCTCCCCTCAGGTGAGGCTGACATGTGAAGACATGCAGCTCATGAGTAACACAGAGCTTACAGACTTTTGTCCCGTCTCTTTTTGCGTCCCTAGGTATGTGTTCATAATAGTGTGGCCCTCGGAGGACTTTATACAAATTGAAATGGCCCTTGATGTGAAAAAGGTTCCTCACCCCTGGTCTATACGATGATGAGGAAACCAAGAGCAAGAGTGAACGCTGCTCACGTCTGTTCAGTTCAGCGTTGAGAACAAATATGAAGGAGCACAACACTGCAGGGATCAATATATTTAACAATGAACTTCAACAGTCTTCTTATGTTCCCGACCACATGATCTCGGTTGTTTAGACATGCTGCAGGATCCTGTCAATGGATTTGAGGACAATCTCTGATCAAGTTAAATAAAGTTAAATTGAATGGACCACTGGCTCTTGAGAGCTGGGGGCGGGAGGCAGTGAAGGAGGCGGCTGCTGCTTGATTGACACGTTCCTCAGCTCTTCACATTTGGCCGCCCTGCCAAAGTGCCGCTCTAGACAATCGTCTAGTTCATTTGTTATATTTGAAGAAACACTGAATCTATGCACCTGGCTTCATTGTGTGTTTGACATCACAGGGTTTTTCCTCTCAGACTGAAGATGAGTGGTGATGTGGAGGAAGAGGACAGAGCCGAGTCCCCAGGGTTCAGCTGTGTGTCTCTGAAGAGTTACCGGTCCAAACATTATCCTCCAAACTTCAGTAATGAACCTGGACCCTCACACACAAAGTAAGAGACCTGCTACAAACATGTGAACCTCCAAACTGAATCAGTGAATGATGAGTTCTGAATGAAAACATGTTTGTGTTTGCAGAGGTGAGGACCACAGACTGAGAGCAGAGTCTCCAGAGTTCAGCTGTGTGTCTCTGAAGAGTGACTGGTCCAGACGTGAGCCTCCAGACTTCAGTAATGAACCTGGACCCTCACACACAAAGTAAGAGACTGTTTCTACTGTGAACTGATCTGAAGAGGATGTAGTTTCCTCTAGTGTGGCCCCTGCATTAGGACACAGCTTCATTGAAATTGGTGACTAATCTCTCAGAATCCCTCAAAGAGCTCAGACCTCCACCAAGGCCCAACACGCTCCTGATGAAACCACTTTGAAATTCACTAGATCCATTTCACTCATAAACATCAGTCCTCTGAACATCTGGTTCACAGAACACATCCTTCACCAAGTTTACTGGTGATCTGTTCAGTGGTTTTTATAATCCCACTAACGAACCAACCAACCAACACACAAACATACAGGGTGGAAACAAAACCTCCTTGAAGTGATGACGACCTGTGACTGTGACATTTGACTTATCAGGACATGTCTTCACAGAAAGAGGAGGAGGAGGAGGAGGAGGAGGAGGAGGAGGAGTCATGTTTCAGAGGAGCAGCAGTCGTCCCGCTGTGCTTCGTGTCAGGACGTCCTGAAGGATCCAGTCTCCACCAGCTGTGGACACTGGTTCTGCAGACAGTGCATCACCTCATACTGGGACCAGTCTGGTTCTTCAGGAGACTCCTCCTGTCCCCAGTGTGGACAAAGATCCAGAAGAGGAGCTGGAGCTCAGACAGCCGGTCAGAGCAGCACTGTACATGTGTCTGCTGATGTCTTCACTTCTGACAACAGCACATGTTTGATTTTGTTCCTTCATACAGCATCAACATTTCACTTGGTTATAAAAGCACAAAGTTCAAAAGCTTTGATTTCTCTAGTTTTTCTGTATCTGATGAAAACAATCAGCAGATTCTCAGATTCTCTGTCTCTGACATTGTTTCTTGTCTTTCAGCAGATCGGGGTCTGCAGGAGGTTTTAGACCAACATAAGATCAGTCTGAGGAGGAGATGTGAACATGTGACTGAAGGAACTGAGGAAACAGGAAGTAGAACCCTCCTCAACAGGATCTACACTGAGCTCTACATCACAGAGGGACAGAGTGAAGAGGTTAATACTGAACATGAGGTGAGGCAGCTTGAGACGGTTTCCAAGAGGAAGAGCCTCCACGACACTCCCATCAAGTGCCACGACATCTTTAAAGCCTTCACTGACCAGCAGAGCAGCATCAGAGTCGTCCTGACCTGCGGCGTCGCTGGCGTTGGAAAAACCTTCTCGGTGCAGAAGTTCACTCTGGACTGGGCAGAGGGTTTAGAAAACCAAGATGTGTGTCTGCTGGTTGTGCTTTCGTTCAGGGAGCTGAACCTGGTGAGAGACGAGCAGCACAGTCTTCTCACGCTGCTCCGTGTTTTCCATCCAACATTACAGAAGCTCACGGCAGAGACGCTCGCTGTCTGTGAACCTGTGATCGTCTTTGACGGCCTGGATGAAAGCAAACTTTCTCTGGACTTCAACCACAGGGAGGTCGTGTCTGAGGTCACACAGAGGTCATCAGTCAACGTGCTGCTGACAAACCTCATCCAGGGGAATCTGCTTCCCTCGGCTCTCGTCTGGATAACCTCCCGACCTGCGGCGGCCAATCAGATCCCTCCTACATGTGTTGACAGGGTGACAGAAGTACGAGGCTTCACTGACGCCCAGAAGGAGGAGTACTTCAGGAGGAGATTCAGTGATGAGGAGCTGAGCAGCAGAATCATCTCACACATCAGGACGTCCAGGAGCCTCCACATCATGTGTCAAATCCCAGTCTTCTGCTGGATCAGTGCTACAGTTCTGGAGCACATGTTGACCACAGACCAGAGAGGAGAGCTGCCCAAGACCCTGACGGACCTGTACTCACACTTCCTGCTGGTTCAGACAAAGAGGAAGAACAACAAGTACGATGGGGGACATGAGACGAGTCCACAGCAGCTGACGGAGGCTGACAGGGACGTTCTTCTGAAGCTGGGGAGGCTGGCACTTAAACATCTGGAGGAAGGAAACATCATGTTCTACCAAGAAGACCTGGAGCAGTGTGGTCTTAATGTCACAGAGGCCTCGGTGTACTCAGGAGTTTGTACTGAGATCTTCAGAAGAGAGTGTGTGATCTTCCAGAAATCAGTCTACTGCTTTGTTCATCTGAGCGTTCAGGAGTTTCTGGCTGCAGTCTACATGTTCCACAGTTACACCGAGAGGAACACAGAAGAACTCTACAACGTCTTGGGAACATATAGGAACACAAGGGGTACCTTCTCCCTGGATGACCTCCTGAAGAGAACCATGAAGAAATCCCTCACCAGTAAAAATGGTCATCTGGATCTGTTTGTTCGCTTCCTTCACGGCCTCAGTCTGGAGTCCAACCAGAGAGTCTTAGGAGGCCTGCTGGGTCGGACAGAGAACAATCCAGAGATCATCCAGAGAATCATCAACAACCTGAAGGAGATGCAGAGTGATAACATTTCTCCTGACAGAAGCATCAACATCTTCCACTGTCTGACTGAGATGAACGACCACTCAGTACATCAGCAGATGCAACAGTTCCTGACGTCAGAGAACAAATCAGAGGAGAAACTCTCTGAGATCCATTGCTCAGCTCTGGCCTACATGCTGCAGATGTCAGAGGAGGTTCTGGATGAGTTGGACCTGGAGAAGTTCAACACATCAAACCAGGGTCGACGGAGACTGATCCCAGCTGTGAGGAACTGCAGGAAGGCTCTGTGAGTCCAGACATGATCAATACCATGTTGAATCAGTGTAGATGAGTCAAACACACACAGTGTTCAATGATTCTCCTTCTTGTGGGCAGCATGGTGTTGTAGTGGTCAACACTGTTAG
The DNA here is from genome assembly GCF_024713975.1 of Paralichthys olivaceus. Lineage (NCBI taxonomy): Eukaryota > Metazoa > Chordata > Actinopteri > Pleuronectiformes > Paralichthyidae > Paralichthys > Paralichthys olivaceus. Next base: position 1,164,038 of record NC_091094.1, read on the forward strand.
TGCAGCCTCTCTGTGAGGAGGATGTTCTCCTCCTGTCTGCAGGGTTTTCTCTGGGTTCTCCAGCTTCATCCACAAACCAAAGACATGTAGTGTGTGTGTGTATTATATATGTATACAATAGTACATGTGTACATATGGTATATACACATTCTCATCTCATTGTTGTATATCCAGTATGTTCTAGAAGTTTTCTTGAAGCTGGTGAAAGATGAACTCAGTCTGTTTGATTCACTCCAGAGTTTCTGAGGCTACATTTAAACATGAAACATGACTCGTCAACATTTTGTGCTCAGAGACCGTGAACTGCAGGACTCCGTGTTAAAGTGAAGATCTGGATTCATGATCCGACACCATCGATTAAAAACTGTCGTCTAACTCATCCCAATAAAAAACAGAACAAATGAACGTGAACTTAGTTGAAAAGTTTTAAACATGAACAGTTTATTCTTTCTTCAAACTAGAATTCTCATCCTGTGTCTGTGCACCACCACCAACCAGTGCAGAGTCAGTCCCTGCAGGTCACTGACATGTTGCATTCACAATAATATGAGGTCACTGTAACCTTTGACCTTCGACCACTGAAATCTAATCAGTTGATCTTTGAGTCCAATGGTCAAAATGTGAAGAAGTTCTCTAAAGACAGACTTGAGACGTCATGTTCAAGTCCTTGACCTCTGACCTTTGACCACCTGAATCTAATGAGGTCATCTGTTAGTCTGAATGAACGCTTGTACCAAATCTGAAAGGATTCTCTTGAGGTGTTTTTAAGATCAAATGTTCAAGAGGCAGAAAGTGGATTAACCAGGGTGAGGGTCACATGATCACGTTTTGTATGAATGTTGTGTTTTCTGATTTTATTCTAACACATTTGATATTTTCTTTAATTACAGACTCGGTGGTTGTTTCCTCTCAGAGATTCATTATGAAGTCGTGGCTTCAGCTCTGAAGTCAGACCCCTCACATCTGAGAGAACTGGATCTGAGGGACAACAAGCTGCAGGACTCAGGAGTGAAGCTGCTGTGTGCTGGACTGGAGAGTCCAACCTGTCGACTGGAGACTCTGAGGTCAGGTCCTTAAATCCTTGAATGTTCACTTTTCTAAAGTTCTTTCTTATTTGGTCATTTATTTAAATTGAACTGTCTCAGTTCTGCTCACTGTCCCTCAGTCATCTGTCCCTCACCCAGCCTGTCAGTCACGTCCACCTCATCAGTCCAACTCCATTCATAAAGTGTCAGTGAGTAACATGTGGACAGAGACCGAGCACTCGTCCTCCTCAGGCTCTCAACAATAAGACACGTTCTTATTGAAGCACGTTGGACAGTTGATGAGTATAGAACCAAACAGGAAGTGACTGTCAGGAGCCATCTCTACTTTAAACAGTGTTTAATGACACAAACCTACTCAGTGACCAAACACACAGAGAAGAAGGTGATGAATGAAACAATGGTCCAACATGTCTGATGTGATATTTATCTTCAGGTCACAGACTGGACTGAGGTCAGCAGCATGTTGAGAGTCTGTGTTGACATGATGACGATCCACAATAACAGGAGGACACATTCAAATATTCACATTTCTTTATCCAGGTTGAGTCTCCGTGTCCAAATAATCTATTGTTACTGAATCAGGACTCGTCTTTAGTCCAACATGTCTGATTTCATATTTCTCTTCCATGTTATGAGTCTGTGCTGACATGAATATCTGTTATTTTCACACATGAACTCAGATTCATTTACAGTTAAGTTTTATTCTTTCTTCAGGTTGAAGGGCTGCAGTCTGTCAGAGATCAGCTGTTCTTCTCTGGCTTCAGCTCTGAGGTCAAACCCCTCTCATCTGAGAGAACTGGATCTGAGATACAACAAGCTGCAGGACTCAGGAGTGAAGGAGCTGTGTGGTCTTCTACAGAGTCCAACCTGTCCACTGAAGACTCTGAGGTCAGTTCACTGACTTTTGTAGATCTCATATCTATAACACAGCATTTATACACAGTTCATCTCATTTAATACTAATTGTATTATTTTTTAAATAATCTTATTTTCCTTTTTTATCAACAACATACAGCAGCTTTGTAATCCAGTAAGTGCTAAATGCTAATACAGAGGTGTGTCTGTTGCATTTCCGTCCCCTCCCCTCTACATGTCCCTTCCCCCGAAAACAAAAATCTTATCATACACAACAACTCAATTCAATTTAGTTCAATTTTATTTGTATAGCACCAAATCATAATATACATATCTCAAGGCTCTGTACATAGAAGGTCAAGACCTTCACATCATATTAAATCTAGAGAAACCCAACAGTTCCCACAATGAGCAGCACTTTGAGACTGTGGAGGAAAAACTCCCTCATTAACAGAGAGAAGCCTCTAGAACCAGACTCAATGTGGAGACATCTGCCTCCACCGGTTGGGGTGAGCAAAGAAAATGGGGGGAGGAGAGAGAGGGATAGTGGGGAGGGGGAAGTAGGGGAGAGGGGGGGTGAGAAAGACCGGGGACACTTGAGCACCATCAGGCATCAGATCTGACTTGTTAAAATGTGAACAACAGTGTAAAGACTATTAATTATTATTGATGACAGACACATTTGATATCATAATGAATTACTGAGATATTGTAATTAGTAATAGTAAAAGTTGTTGTCCTGAGGTTCAGGGGTCAGAGATTTCTGAGATGAGAGAGAAAAAGAGAGAGAGAGACTATGGGAGGACAAAGTGAAACAGTCATTGACATGTATTAAAATAAATGAATGAATGAATGTGGGGGGGCAGAGAGACAGAGAGAAGTGGAGAGGTGCTCAGTGCATGATGGGAGTTCCCCCAGCAGTCTAGACCTATAGCAGCTTAACTAAGTGATGGGTCAGGACCTGATCCAGAACTATAGACTTTATCAAAGAGGAACGTTTTCACTTTAACTTTAATGCTGAGATGGTGTCTGCCTCCTGAACCCAGAGTGGGAGCTGGTTCCACAGGAGAGGAGCCTGGTAGCTGAAGGTTCCACCTCCTGTTCTACTCTTACTGACTCTAGAACCACAAGAGAGCCTGTGTTTTGTGACTGAAGTGATCTCTTTGGATAATATGGTGTTATCAGCTCTTTGAGATATGAAGAGCTTGATTGTTAAGAGCTTTAAATGTGAGGAGCAGGATTTTGAAATCTATTCTGAATCTTACAGGGAGTCAGTGTAGAGAAGCCAAGACAGGAGTAATATGATCTCTCCTTCTAGTTCCTGTCAGCACTCGTGCTGCAGCATTTTGGACCAACTGGAGACTCTTTACCGATTTCCTGGGGCATCCTGATATGGAAAATAAAAGCTCCCGCCTGCTTCCTCAACAAGCCCCGCTGAGCGGCTAATGCTAACAGCGGTGTCCCGTCCAGGTCACAGGGGCTCCTGCTGGAGGCTGGAGGCTTCGGGCAGGTTACCAGAACCAAAAAATTAACAATTAAAAAAGTAATGAAGCCTAGAACCAGGTATGGACAGGCCTCTGACACAGGAGTCTGTGGCCATGTTAGAATAGCAGTAGATATATTTTTTAGTACCAACGTGAACACATTTAGATTCATTCCATTTGAATTAGTCTTGTCTTGCTTTTCCGCAGGATGTAGTTTGTATTTAAGAGTAATTAATGATGAATGTGAGATGAGTCCAGGCTGTGCTTGTGTGTTCGTTTAGGCATCGTCATGTAGTTCATTCATAGTTGTACATAGTCAGAGCATCCTGAGGTCCAGGGAACGACTCCTGTGTCAGAGGCCTGTCCATACCTGGTTCTAGGCTTCATTATTTTTTTAATTTGGGTCAGCTACTACATGGGAGACAATCAATGGAGCTGATTTATGAATCAAAATAGCAGTACCCCTAGCTTTACTGTTGAATTTAGACTGGAACATTTGTCCAACACAATCTTTCTTCATTTTCGGGTGATCTCTATTTGTAGCTGAGTTTGTTGAAGAAATGCAATGTTGACTTTAAGGTGTAAGAGATGAGAGAATACTTGATGACGTTTGATTGGATGGTTAAGTCCCCGAACATTCCAGCTGATTAGATTCATGTGGCAGCCGTTTCTCCCTGAAGTTGAGGGAGCAGGTGTTGCCATCAGAGTTTATGGAAGAAGAAAATGTGAAGGATCATTTTATACCTTTTGTGATGTATCTGAGTTAGCTGTGTAACTCTAGTCGAGCTTAGTACGTTCAAACATGACCAAGTGAATACAGATAAAACCTTCAACACAAACAATGAACACATCAACCCCAACCTCCCCATTATCCTCAGTGTCATTCTCTAAAGAAAAACACAAGACTCCCAAAGCTTCCAAGCTTTTTCTGAGATCACACTCTTGGTCTCAGCCACTGTCTCTTTGATAGAAAAGTATTTGAGCTATAATCAGTCTATTAAACTAGTGATTCAATTATCTGATAGAGAATCAACATAAGGTAGAACCCCCCCCCCCCCCCTTTGTTTTTAATAAACAATCCAATAAAATAAAATATATTAGATAAAGAAAATACCTGCAAATGTACTTAATGGGCCGTCACAACATAAAGAGAGAGAGAGAGAGAGTCACAGGTTTGGATCATGGCCATGGCCTATATAGTGGTAACGTAAACCCCCGGACCGCCCGGGGAATGTAAACGAGCGTACCCTAGCGGAGTTTGCCCTTTGACCTCATGACGTCATTTGTTGTCAAGTGAAGCTATGCCCGAACGCTTCATTTAATACTCATTGAACATAATTCCTCTTCAGACATAACTTGAATCCATTCATTCATTAATCTGTGACATTTTAAATATTCAGCTACTTGTTAAAACTCATCTGTGTTTAGTTCTGGATTTCATAAACTGATCTGCAGGACAGAGACCGGGTCCAAATAATCTGTTGTTACTGAATCAGGACTCGTCTTTAGTCCAACATGTCTGATTTCATATTTCTCTTCCATGTTATGAGTCTGTGCTGACATGAATATCTGTTATTTTCACACATGAACTCAGATTCATTTACAGTTAAGTTTTATTCTTTCTTCAGGTTGAAGAGCTGCAGACTGTCAGAGATCAGCTGTTCTTCTCTGGCTTCAGCTCTGAGGTCAAACCCCTCTCATCTGAGAAAACTGGATCTGAGCTACAACGAGCTGCAGGACTCAGGAGTGAAGGAGCTGTGTGGTCTTCTACAGAGTCCAACCTGTCCACTGGAGACTCTGAGGTCAGTTCACTGACTGACTTTTGTAGATCTCATATCTATAACACAGCATTTATACACAGTTCATCTCATTTAATACTCATTGTATTATTTTATTTATAATTTTCTTTTCTTTTTTATCAACAACATACAGCAGCTTTGTAATCCAGTAAGTGCTAAATGCTAATACAGAGGTGTGTCTGGTGCATCTTCGTCCCCTCCCCTCTACATGTCCCTCTCCCGAAAACAAAAAACATCTCATACACAACAAATAGAAACAAACAAACAAAACAATAGTAATAGTGACAATAATATCTCTAAATAAAAAGATGAACAAACAAAACAAAAGGATAAACAATAACATGAAATGAAGTCAAATGTCAACTTTCACAAGAAAAACTTCAGGCAAAACAACAACAAATAATAATGAGCAAATGTCCATACAATCCAGTAAAGAGGAAGACATGTATGTCAATCACAGCTGTCTCCATGTCAAATGTTTTACACCTTGGTTCAAACACAAATCAGTCACAGAAGGGTACACAGCTTTAGCACCTTCATGTGTGCTAGAAATGGTTGCCACGTCTTATCCAATGTACCTGTTGAACCACCTAACGTCCACCTTATTTTCTCCAGATGTAAAACTTCAGAAGTTCTGGAGTCCATAGCACATGAGTGGGAGAGGCCTCCTGCTTCCATTTCACAAGGAGAAGTCTCCGAGCAATTAGGGAGGCGAAAGCAATAGCATTGGAGTAATGTTTGGGAAGGAGAGCGTCTTCAGAAACTCCTCCAGAAATTGCAATCAAAGGGGGAGGGGTTGAATTGAGTCCAAACACCTCAGAGAATGTCTCAAATATAGACGTCCAATAATTGTGAAGATTTGGACAAGTCCAAAAAGTATGAATGAGGGAACCTGTGTCTGCCTTACATCTGTTGCATAAGGGCTCTAACCCTGGATCAATCTTTGCTCATGTTTCCTTTGACAAATGAAGCCATGTAGAACCTTCAATTGTAGGAGTCCATGTCTGGCACAGATGGAGGAAGAACGTACTCTATGGAGGACAGACTGCCACATGTCCTCTGTTATTGTGTTTAGAACAAGGTCCATCTGTTTGGAGATGTACTGGAGAAACCCTTCATCAGATAGCAGGAGAGGGTTAAGCCTCCATGAGTAAATAGAATTTTGATGAGGAAAGCTGAGCTCTAACACCAGAGGGCTATGATCAGATATTACAATACTATTATACGTGCATGCTTTTACCTGAGATAATCACTTTTTATCAACCAAAAAGTCATGGATGCACGAGTATGTTTGATGTACAGGAGAGAAAAACCAGTATTGTCTGATGGATAAAGAAGTGGCCATGCGTCAACGACCCCATCGGTCTCCAGATACGACTGCAGAACCAGAGCAGACTTTGAGAGTGGTGACGATCTTGTGGAAGAGCGGTCAAGTGTAGGGTCCATGATAGTATTCATGTCTCCCCAAGTAATAATGAGTGAGTGTTAATACCAGGTAATGAGTGAAGAACGTTTCTGAAAGAATCACTATCGTCCCAGTTGGGGGCGTATACATTAGCTAAGAGTAAAGGGCGTTAAATAAAGAGCCAGTTACAATTACATAACGGCCATTTGGGTCAGCTACTACATGGGAGACAATCAATGGAGCTGATTTATGAATCAAAATAGCAGTACCCCTAGCTTTACTGTTGAATTTAGACTGGAACATTTGTCCAACACAATCTTTCTTCATTTTCGGGTGATCTCTATTTGTAGCTGAGTTTGTTGAAGAAATGCAATGTTGACTTTAAGGTGTAAGAGATGAGAGAATACTTGATGACGTTTGATTGGATGGTTAAGTCCCCTAACATTCCAGCTGATTAGATTCATGTGGCAGCCGTTTCTCCCTGAAGTTGAGGGAGCAGGTGTTGCCATCAGAGTTTATGGAAGAAGAAAATGTGAAGGATCATTTTATACCTTTTGTGATGTATCTGAGTTAGCTGTGTAACTCTAGTCGACCTTAGTACGTTCAAACATGACCAAGTGAATACAGATAAAACCTTCAACACAAACAATGAACACATCAACCCCAACCTCCCCATTATCCTCAGTGTCATTCTCTAAAGAAAAACACAAGACTCCCAAAGCTTCCAAGCTTTTTCTGAGATCACACTCTTGGTCTCAGCCACTGTCTCTTTGATAGAAAAGTATTTGAGCTATAATCAGTCTATTAAACTAGTGATTCAATTATCTGATAGAGGATCAACATAAGGTAGAACCCCCCCCCCCCCCCCTTTGTTTTTAATAAACAATCCAATAAAATAAAATATATTAGATAAAGAAAATACCTGCAAATGTACTTAATGGGCCGTCACAACATAAAGAGAGAGAGAGAGTCACAGGTTTGGATCATGGCCATAGCCGGAGATCATTGACATATTATGCATAGACTATATAGTGGTAACGTAAACCCCCGGACCGCCCGGGAATGTAAACGAGCGTACCCTAGCGGAGTTTGCCCTTTGACCTCATGACGTCATTTGTTTTCAAGTGAAGCTATGCCCGAACGCTTCATTTAATACTCATTGAACATAATTCCTCTTCATACATAACTTGAATCCATTCATTCATTAATCTGGGACATTTTAAATATTCAGCTACTTGTTAAAACTCATCTGTGTTTAGTTCTGGATTTCATAAACTGATCTGCAGGACAGAGACCGGGTCCAAATAATCTATTGTTACTGAATCAGGACTCGTCTTTAGTCCAACATGTCTGATTTCATATTTATCTTCCATGTTATGAGTCTGTGCTGACATGAATATCTGTTATTTTCACACATGAACTCAGATTCATTTACAGTTAAGTTTTATTCTTTCTTCAGGTTGAGGAGCTGCAGTCTGTCAGAGATCAGCTGTTCTTCTCTGGCTTCAGCTCTGAGGTCAAACCCCTCTCATCTGAGAAAACTGGATCTGAGTAACAACGAGCTGCAGGACTCAGGAGTGAAGGAGCTGTGTGGTCTTCTACAGAGTCCAACCTGTCCACTGGAGACTCTGAGGTCAGGTCACTGACTGACTTTTGTAGATCTCATATCTATAACACAGCATTTATACACAGTTCATCTCATTTAATACTCATTGTATTATTTTTTAAATTATTTTATTTCCCTTTTTTATCAACAACATACAGCAGCTTTGTAATCCAGTAAGTGCTAAATGCTAATACAGAGGTGTGTCTCTTGCATTTTCGTCCCCTCCCCTCTACATGTCCCTCCCCCCGAAAACAAAAATCATCTCATACACAACAAATAGAAACAAACAAACGAAACAATAGTAATAGTGACAATAATATCTCTAAATAAAAAGATGAACAAACAAAACAAAAGGATAAACAATAACATGAAATGAAGTCAAATGTCAACTTTCACAAGAAAAACTTCAGGCAAAACAACAACAAATGATAATGAGCAAATGTCCATACAATCCAGTAAAGAGGAAGACATATATGTCAATCACAGCTGTCTCCATGTCAAATGTTTTACACCTTGGTTCAAACACAAATCAGTCACAGAAGGGTACACAGCTTTAGCGTCTTCATGTGTGCTAGAAATGGTTGCCACGTCTTATCCAATGTACCTGTTGAACCACCTAACGTCCACCTTATTTTCTCCAGATGTAAAAACTTCAGAAGTTCTGGAGTCCATAGCACATGAGTGGGAGAGGCCTCCTGCTTCCATTTCACAAGGAGAAATCTCCGAGCAATTAGGGAGGCGAAAGCAATAGCATTGGAGTAATGTTTGGGAAGGAGAACGTCTTCAGAAACTCCTCCAGAAATTGCAATCAAAGGGGGAGGGGTTAAATTGAGTCCAAGCACCTCAGAGAATGTCTCAAATATAGACGTCCAATATTTGTGAAGATTTGGACAAGTCCAAAAAGTATGAATGAGGGAACCTGTGTCTGCCTTACATCTGTTGCATAAGGGCTCTAACCCTGGATCAATCTTTGCTCATGTTTCCTTTGACAAATGAAGCCATGTAGAACCTTCAATTGTAGGAGTCCATGTCTGGCACAGATGGAGGAAGAACGTACTCTATGAAGGACAGACTGCCACATGTCCTCTGTTATTGTGTTTAGAACAAGGTCCATCTGTTTGGAGATGTACTGGAGAAATCCTGCATCAGATAGCAGGAGAGGGTTAAGCCTCCATGAGTAAATAGAATTTTGATGAGGAAAGCTGAGCTCTAACACCAGAGGGCTATGATCAGATATTACAATACTATTATACGTGCATGCTTTTACCTGAGATAATCACTTTTTATCAACCAAAAAGTCATGGATGCACGAGTATGTTTGATGTACAGGAGAGAAAAACCAGTGTTGTCTGATGGATAAAGAAGTGGCCGTGCGTCAACGACCCCATCGGTCTCCAGATACGACTGCAGAACCAGAGCAGACTTTGAGAGTGGTGACGGTCTTGTGGAAGAGCGGTCAAGTGTAGGGTCCATGATAGTATTCATGTCTCCCCAAGTAATAATGAGTGAGTGTTAATACCAGGTAATGAGTGAAGAACGTTTCTGAAAGAATCACTATCGTCCCAGTTGGGGGCGTATACATTAGCTAAGAGTAAAGGGCGTTAAATAAAGAGCCAGTTACAATTACATAACGGCCATTTGGGTCAGCTACTACATGGGAGACAATCAATGGAGCTGATTTATGAATCAAAATAGCAGTACCCCTAGCTTTACTGTTGAATTTAGACTGGAACATTTGTCCAACACAATCTTTCTTCATTTTCAGGTGATCTCTATTTGTAGCTGAGTTTGTTGAAGAAATGCAATGTTGACTTTAAGGTGTAAGAGATGAGAGAATACTTGATGACGTTTGATTGGATGGTTAAGTCCCCGAACATTCCAGCTGATTAGATTCATGTGGCAGCCGTTTCTCCCTGAAGTTGAGGGAGCAGGTGTTGCCATCAGAGTTTATGGAAGAAGAAAATGTGAAGGATCATTTTATACCTTTTGTGATGTATCTGAGTTAGCTGTGTAACTCTAGTCGACCTTAGTACGTTCAAACATGACCAAGTAAATACAGATAAAACCTTCAACACAAACAATGAACACATCAACCCCAACCTCCCCATTATCCTCAGTGTCATTCTCTAAAGAAAAACACAAGACTCCCAAAGCTTCCAAGCTTTTTCTGAGATCACACTCTTGGTCTCAGCCACTGTCTCTTTGATAGAAAAGTATTTGAGCTATAATCAGTCTATTAAACTAGTGATTCAATTATCTGATAGAGGATCAACATAAGGTAGAACCCCCCCCCCCCCCCCTTTTGTTTTTGATAAACAATCCAATAAAATAAAATATATTAGATAAAGAAAATACCTGCAAATGTACTTAATGGGCCGTCCCAACATAAAGAGAGAGAGAGAGTCACAGGTTTGGATCATGGCCATAGCCGGAGATCATTGACATATTATGCATAGACTATATAGTGGTAACGTAAACCCCCGGACCGCCCGGGGAATGTAAACGAGCGTACCCTAGCGGAGTTTGCCCTTTGACCTCATGACGTCATTTGTTGTCAAGTGAAGCTATGCCCGAACGCTTCATTTAATACTCATTGAACATAATTCCTCTTCAGACATAACTTGAATCCATTCATTCATTAATCTGGGACATTTTAAATATTCAGCTACTTGTTAAAACTCATCTGTGTTTAGTTCTGGATTTCATAAACTGATCTGCAGGACAGAGACCGGGTCCAAATAATCTATTGTTACTGAATCAGGACTCGTCTTTAGTCCAACATGTCTGATTTCATATTTATCTTCCATGTTATGAGTCTGTGCTGACATGAATATCTGTTATTTTCACACATGAACTCAGATTCATTTACAGTTAAGTTTTATTCTTTCTTCAGGTTGTGGAGCTGCAGACTGTCAGAGATCAGCTGTTCTTCTCTGGCTTCAGCTCTGAGGTCAAACCCCTCTCATCTGAGAGAACTGGATCTGAGTGGAAACAAGCTGCAGGACTCAGGAGTGAAGGAGCTGTGTGGTCTTCTACAGAGTCCAACCTGTCCACTGGAGACTCTGAGGTCAGTTCACTGACTTTTGTAGATCTCATATCTATAACACAGCATTTATACACAGTTCATCTCATTTAATACTCATTGTATTATTTTTTTAATAATCTTATTTTCTTTTTTATCATCAACATACAGCAGCTTTGTAATCCAGTAAGTGCTAAATGCTAATACAGAGGTGTGTCTGTTGCATCTTCGTCCCCTCCCCTCTACATGTCCCTCCCCCCGAAAACAAAAAACATCTCATACACAACAAATAGAAACAAACAAACAAAACAATAGTAATAGTGACAATAATATCTCTAAATAAAAAGATGAACAAACAAAACAAAAGGATAAACAATAACATGAAATGAAGTCAAATGTCAACTTTCACAAGAAAAACTTCAGGCAAAACAACAACAAATGATAATGAGCAAATGTCCATACAATCCAGTAAAGAGGAAGACATATATGTCAATCACAGCTGTCTCCATGTCAAATGTTTTACACCTTGGTTCAAACACAAATCAGTCACAGAAGGGTACACAGCTTTAGCGTCTTCATGTGTGCTAGAAATGGTTGCCACGTCTTATCCAATGTACCTGTTGAACCACCTAACGTCCACCTTATTTTCTCCAGATGTAAAAACTTCAGAAGTTCTGGAGTCCATAGCACATGAGTGGGAGAGGCCTCCTGCTTCCATTTCACAAGGAGAAGTCTCCGAGCAATTAGGGAGGCGAAAGCAATAGCATTGGAGTAATGTTTGGGAAGGAGAGCGTCTTCAGAAACTCCTCCAGAAATCGCAATCAAAGGGGGAGGGGTTAAATTGAGTCCAAACACCTCAGAGAATGTCTCAAATATAGACGTCCAATAATTGTGAAGATTTGGACAAGTCGAAAAAGTATGAATGAGGGAACCTGTGTCTGCCTTACATCTGTTGCATAAGGGCTCTAACCCTGGATCAATCTTTGCTCATGTTTCCTTTGACAAATGAAGCCATGTAGAACCTTCAATTGTAGGAGTCCATGTCTGGCACAGATGGAGGAAGAACGTACTCTATGAAGGACAGACTGCCACATGTCCTCTGTTATTGTGTTTAGAACAAGGTCCATCTGTTTGGAGATGTACTGGAGAAATCCTGCATCAGATAGCAGGAGAGGGTTAAGCCTCCATGAGTAAATAGAATTTTGATGAGGAAAGCTGAGCTCTAACACCAGAGGGCTATGATCAGATATTACAATACTATTATACGTGCATGCTTTTACCTGAGATAATCACTTTTCATCAACCAAAAAGTCATGGATGCACGAGTATGTTTGATGTACAGGAGAGAAGAACCAGTGTTGTCTGATGGATAAAGAAGTGGCCATGCGTCAACGACCCCATCGGTCTCCAGATACGACTGCAGAACCAGAGCAGACTTTGAGAGTGGTGACGGTCTTGTGGAAGAGCGGTCAAGTGTAGGGTCCATGATAGTATTCATGTCTCCCCAAGTAATAATGAGTGAGTGTTAATACCAGGTAATGAGTGAAGAGCGTTTCTGAAAGAATCACTATCGTCCCAGTTGGGGGCGTATACATTAGCTAAGAGTAAAGGGCGTTAAATAAAGAGCCAGTTACAATTACATAACGGCCATTTGGGTCAGCTACTACATGGGAGACAATCAATGGAGCTGATTTATGAATCAAAATAGCAGTACCCCTAGCTTTACTGTTGAATTTAGACTGGAACATTTGTCCAACACAATCTTTCTTCATTTTCGGGTGATCTCTATTTTTAGCTGAGTTTGTTGAAGAAATGCAATGTTGACTTTAAGGTGTAAGAGATGAGAGAATACTTGATGACGTTTGATTGGATGGTTAAGTCCCCGAACATTCCAGCTGATTAGATTCATGTGGCAGCCGTTTCTCCCTGAAGTTGAGGGAGCAGGTGTTGCCATCAGAGTTTATGGAAGAAGAAAATGTGAAGGATCATTTTATACCTTTTGTGATGTATCTGAGTTAGCTGTGTAACTCTAGTCGACCTTAGTACGTTCAAACATGACCAAGTGAATACAGATAAAACCTTCAACACAAACAATGAACACATCAACCCCAACCTCCCCATTATCCTCAGTGTCATTCTCTAAAGAAAAACACAAGACTCCCAAAGCTTCCAAGCTTTTTCTGAGATCACACTCTTGGTCTCAGCCACTGTCTCTTTGATAGAAAAGTATTTGAGCTATAATCAGTCTATTAAACTAGTGATTCAATTATCTGATAGAGAATCAACATAAGGTAGAACCCCTCCCCCCCTTTGTTTTTAATAAACAATCCAATAAAATAAAATATATTAGATAAAGAAAATACCTGCAAATGTACTTAATGGGCCATCACAACATAAAGAGAGAGAGAGAGAGTCACAGGTTTGGATCATGGCCATAGCCGGAGATCATTGACATATTATGCATAGACTATATAGTGGTAACGTAAACCCCCGGACCGCCCGGGGAATGTAAACGAGCGTACCCTAGCGGAGTTTGCCCTTTGACCTCATGACGTCATTTGTTGTCAAGTGAAGCTATGCCCGAACGCTTCATTTAATACTCATTGAACATAATTCCTCTTCAGACATAACTTGAATCCATTCATTCATTAATCTGGGACATTTTAAATATTCAGCTACTTGTTAAAACTCATCTGTGTTTAGTTCTGGATTTCATAAACTGATCTGCAGGACAGAGACCGGGTCCAAATAATCTGTTGTTACTGAATCAGGACTCGTCTTTAGTCCAACATGTCTGATTTCATATTTCTCTTCCATGTTATGAGTCTGTGCTGACATGAATATCTGTTATTTTCACACATGAACTCAGATTCATTTACAGTTAAGTTTTATTCTTTCTTCAGGTTGATTGGCTGCAGTCTGTCAGAGATCAGCTGTTCTTCTCTGGCTTCAACTCTGAGGTCAAACCCCTCTCATCTGAGAGAACTGGATCTGAGATACAACGAGCTGCAGGACTCAGGAGTGAAGGAGCTGTGTGGTCTTCTACAGAGTCCAACCTGTCCACTGGAGACTCTGAGGTCAGTAGATGGTTGGAGTCAGTCCACGCTGCTTTCATCAGTATTTTACTAAACACAGTCAGTATCACAGTAAAGATCCAGGGTCTGGACCAGAAGCAGGATTTGTGGTTATCAGGTTAACTTCAGGTTTAGTTTTTTCAGTCCTACGAAGCTCGTTCACTTCTTATCGGGGTAAATCACCATGGTAACTGATGATGGACGGCTAACATGCTCCGGAGCAGGTGAAGTTGGAGATCAACCTGTTTAAAAGCTCCGCCCACTGAGCAAAGTAACTACACTGTTGTGTGGACATGTTGAAGTGTCTTCGTAGTTCAGGCCTCAGTGTGTCCTCAGTGAAGCTGTGAGAGGACAACGATGACAGACTTCAGGATTGGACAGAAACACAGAGAGACAACAGTCGGCCAATCAGACGAGCCAGAAGCCGGTTGTGATCGTTTGATTGAGTTGATGTGAAGACGACAGTTGTTGTTGTTTTCATGTGAACAGGAAGTGAAGCTGGACCACAGCTGACAGCCTCACATGATGAGCAGAGACGTCTTCATCTGATCTGAGACACTTTGTTCTCTCACTTCATCAGTGAACAACTGATCAGTTGGCTCTTTGTCACAGCTCTGAGATCAGTGTGACTGAAGCCTCAGAGAAGCATCATCACCATGGTAACCATGAGCTGTCTCTACAGAGCAGAAGCTCTGCTGAGGTCCATCTGTCTCATCTGTCCATCTGTCTCATCTGTCTCATCTGTCCATCTGTCCATCTGTCTCATCTGTCTCATCTGTCCACTGACAGTTTGTCAGAAGCACATGTTCATCAACACACAGTGAAACATGTCTTCACCTGTAACAGCAGGAAATCCACCTCTCAAGTGTCCACTCTGCACTTTCACATGCAGAGGAAACACACGTGATGGTCAAAGTGTGTGCAGCTCTTAGCGTGTTCATTCCAACACGTGAACATGAAGCAGAGAGGAAGCTGCTCCACCTCTGAACAGGACTGAAGTCCCTGCTGCTCTTTATACTGGATGTGCTGCATCACTGACTCACAGCTGATGAAGTGAGTCTCTGTTAACACTGATGTCTTCTTCTCTCAACAGATGGAGATGATCTTTGTAAAGGTGAGTGTGAAGAGGACAGTGTGAAGAGGACAGTGTGAAGAGGACAGTGTGAAGAGGACAGTGTGAAGAGGACAGTGTGTGTGGACGGAGGCTGAGCTGTGTCCTAATGATCCAGAGGCTGAAGCAGCAGCAGCTTGTGTGTAGTCTCCAATTCACCCAACCCCTCATCTGCATGTGTTTGGACTGTGAGATGAAGCCGGAGCACCTGGAGAAAACACGGGGAGAACATGCAAACTGCACACAGAGACACCGCATCTGAACCGGGATTCAAACCACGAACCTTCTTGCAACAAAATCTTGCCCCTCGTTATGGATTGTGTTTATTCACATGAAGAATGTGTTTATTGAAATGACACCCAGCAGAATATATAAACCCTCGATACAGAGTCACATCTAGTGTATCTAAGTCTGTCTTTATCATTGTCCACCTTTGTCCCTCAGTATATGTCCATGTGTGTATAACCACATCCTGTCTGTTTGCTTCAGGTTCCTGGATTCACATCACATGTTGATTTAGTTGGACACAAAGTGAAACACGTTTAAATCACTTTGAGTCAGACACATGAATTTCATCGTATGAATTCAGTTTGCTGTAGTTTGAGTTTGGAAAATGCTTCAGGTGCAAACCTCCTTTTTTCTTCAATGTCTGTTTGTGGCTCTGCGTGTTTGTTTGATTTACAAATGACATGAATCAGTGTTACATGAAAGGGTTTTACAACGAGGACCAAACAGGTTCTGATAAAGATCCAGAATCAAAGACACTCAGTTCCAGCTGCTAAATGCAGAAGAACAGCTGGGACAACATCTGGGCTTGTGTCTCTGTGGAAGTTACAGCGCCCCCTGTTGGCATCTGGTAAAATATATATTACGTGACCGCGATAAAATATCGTGTGAATGAAAAAAATAATTCAGAGCCACGAGATCTGAATCTGTTTACTAAAGACGAGGGGACGTGAAGTGAAGAAGCCTCTTGATGAGAAACCTTTGAATCCCAGGATGTGGTGTCTGTCTGCACTGTCTCTGAGGACACACACTGAGGACACACTGTCTCTGAGGACACACACTGAGGACACACACTGTCTGCACGGACTCTGAGGACATGTAGTATAATTTTTGGCCATTAAACCATGTCACTTATGAATGTCACTGTATACCTTTAAGAATCTGCACTACAAACTAAGGTGTGATTGAAACATGATTTACTACTGATTACAATAAGTTTGTGAATGTAATTACGAATCAAACCATATATTCTGTGTGTAACAAGCAGTATGAGGTGATTGTATAACTTGTGTGAAGAAATATTAATCTTTTAAAAAAGACAAACTGACCGAATTGTAACATAATGGTGTCAAATGTAAGCACAATATCTTTTAAAAAATACTAAGCTGATTAAGCAAAAGATAATGGTGTCAAGAATAAGCAAAGTTAGTGTAAGATCCCAACATGCCCAGTGGAAATTTCCAGAGCTAGAAAATTGACCAATGACCTACTGACACGTGTGGCCCCGAAATGATGATAACCAATGAAAAGCTGACAGGTTTGGTCTCTAAAGGGTTTATAAGACAACACCACACTACTGTTAGGCAGAGTTCTTCTCTGCTGAAGCTCCGGCTCGCTACTGAATGCTCTCTGGTTTTTTGTCGACAATAAACTCTGCTGCTTTTTATTCGACTGAAATTTTGGACTTTTGGACCACGAGTGAAACTTAGTTTTCATCACAACAGACACACTAACTCTGAGGACACACTGTCTCTGAGGACACACACTAAGGACATACACTGTCTCTGAGGACACACACTGAGGACACACTAACTCTGAGGACACACACTGTCTCTGAGGACACACACTAAGGACACACACTGTCTCTGAGGACACACACTGAGGACACACACTGTCTCTGAGGACACACACTGAGGACACACACTGTCTCTGAGGACACACACTAAGGACACACACTGTCTCTGAGGACACACACTGAGGACACACACTGTCTCTGAGGACACATACTGAGGACACACACTGTCTCTGAGGACACACACTGTCTCTGAGGACACACACTGAGGACACCCACTAACTCTGAGGACACACACTGTCTCTAGTTTCAGGTCTTCTTCAAAACAGCTGATGATCATTTGGTCAATTAGGATCATGAGGTGACAGGTGGGCGTGTCCTCGAGTTCTCAGTCAGGCTCCACCCCCTGCTCAAATATGGTTACTCCTGTTTTCAAAAAATCAAGATGGCGCTGAACGAGATGTTTGACGTGAGGCTTCAGAGCTGCAGCTCACAAACCGAAGGTGACGTCACGGTGGTTTGATTCTTGGCTGCGTCTGATATTTGATATTTTAGAGCTTGGAGCAAATGTTCCCAGGTTTTTACCAGCTGATTTCAAATCACACTGAACAACTTCAACGGAGAGAGTTCATCTTTAGTCCATGGACAGGGGTCGCCAGCCTTTTTGAGACGGAGCTACTTCATGGGAACTGAGTCATACGAAGGGCTGCCAGTTTGATAGTTATATATTATTATTAATGATAAATGATTCTCATCTGTGTGAAGACGCTGATCACGTTCATGATTTCTCACAGTAATTATCAACATTGACTTAACAAGGTGGGAAACAGATGATATCAGGGTTCAACATTTTATTTCTATGAATCTCAGCAAGTGTTTACATTTTCAGACGATCACTTCTTCAACATTTCATCAGACAAATGTTCCATTTTCACGAGCCACCGACCGACCGTTAACAAATCATAGTCAGGAGTCAACTTCAGAATGAGAATAAACATTTGACAGAATCAAAAATAAATCATTCAATGAATTAGAAACGCATATCAAATCTAAGACGCAGCTCACTGGTGAGTTGTGTTATTTTCAGAACAGGCCTGCGGGCGACTCATGTGGTCCTTGGGGGCGACCTGGTGCCCACGGGCACCGTGTTGGTGACCCCTGGTGTAGGGTATAGGTTCGTTTGACACACACACTCACTGTAAACATACATGTGCAAAGGAGATTTCCCACAGCACGACCTCTGAGGTTTACGAGGCTCCCTGGGATCATTGTAACGTGTGTGTGTGTGTGTGTGCAGTATGTTTACATGCAAATGTCTACATACAATCATCCCATGATATTTTCCTCCATGAGCAGATTCATGTGATTTCCTCATGTTCTCAGTGAACATGTGTAAACACATTGGCTGCTTTGACTGTAGCAGCTGGTTTGTGTAGCAGTTGTGTGTTGTTGGTTACTACGGTTACCACTGTAGGATGTGTGATGTGTGCACCATGAGTTTTCTCTCTTTATTGTATATTTAGTTATTTTGGATTTATTGTGAATGTGGATGAAATGTGCGTTGACTCGAACGCTCTCCTGTTGCCGTGCAGATGATGGGAAGGTGGTGAAGGCGGTGTCGGTCATCAAACACAACTGGGACACAGAGGAGCTCATTCTGGAGGAGCTGACCGTCTTCCAGGTGACGTAGAGTTTCAATACTGCTTCTGATCCAGGAACCAAAAGAACTCGAGCTTTCACAGGAAGCTTCGTGTTTTTTTACCCACTATGTGAAGTTTCTCACAGTCTCTCCAGCCCCCGACCCAAGAAATACTGGAGCAAGAGGTTGGAAGCATATAAAGTACGGTGATTTGAGCTGGTTCCATTACGCTGCTGCCACTAAACTGTGAGAAAGAAAATCAGAAGGCTGACGACGTTTTCATGGTTTTATCTTTTAACAGAACTACTTCTTAGGATGAAACATGTTCGTCCGTATCATTTTTCACTTTGATTTGATTTGTGGAAATCATTTCACTGCTCTTCTTCGTTCTCTGTGAATCCTGACACACACACACACACACACACACACACACACACACACATACACGCAGGACTTGAATGCCTAAAACCCAAGTTTGTTGTAATGTCTCTCACTGCTCATCTTCCAGCTCTGCACCCTGTGATGTTCTGTGTGTGCGTGTAGTTTTTCAGTGGAACGTGTTCATCTGGACAAACTCCCCAAAAGAGAAACAAGCAGATATCAGGACGCATATTTCCCAAGATCCTCTGTGTTTACAAACGGACCAGGAAGACGAGCAGAGAGATGACAAAAATAGGAAAAGCACATTTTTGTGTGTTTCTGTTTTTAAACAGATGAAGAAGATGAGGAGGAAGAACAAGGAGAGGATGAAAGAAAAGGGAAAGAGAACCAAAACACTGTGCAGGTGAAGGGAAGGAAGGACGAGAACAAACAAACAGGAAACCAGGCGTTCGTTGTTTACCAACAACTGAGACAGGAACTGAGTCATTTCTGGGTGTAAAGAGCCGGAAGTGACCGTACAGCTGCAGGAGCAACTGACAGGTTGTTTGGATCCTGACTGGGTTTCAGGTCGGAGGCTGTAGTCGGTCGGTCTGTGGGCTTTGAGTTTCCTTCATCCACCCCTCGGCTCATTCAGAGCGGTCGAGGGTCACTGACTCTCCTCTGTGAGGCCATGAAATGAGTCAGTGGTCCAGAAAAATGGAGCTCGGGGGTAATTTATCCACCTGATGGAGAGAGAGACTCATTAGATTTCTGACCTCAGAGCGAGGCCGCAGCATTTAACGTTCACCTCAACCTCTGCACGGCTGAAATATCAGTTCAGGTAAAGATCAGTCACCGTTTCTGTGTCGGTCACATGAGCCTCCACTCCTCCTTTTATTTTCCAGCTTTGTCTTCAGACTGTGTGGTTTGTTGCGACTGAATGAACGAAGCTCAGTGAAGAACTATTTCAAACGGCGTCTTTAAGGCTCCTGAGGTCGTTAGAAAACTGAGACACACAAACATTGAACACCAGGCTGTGAAGAAGACGAGGGAGAAGAGGAGTTTTCATGTTCAGTGTGATCAACTTGAATTTCTAAAATGAAATGTGACACAATCTGGTATCAAATGCATAGAAATGTGTGTGTTAATAAATCTACGTGGATTCGTTCGGCTCATCGTAAACAGCTGTAGATGCACGTTGGTATAAACGTGTGTTTTTGTGTGAAGCAACAGAAACATTCATCCATTTTTCTTTTTATTCCACAGAGTCCGACTCCCATCCTGAGCATGAAGCTGTCGACCAAGAGGGTGCGTCCTCTGACTTTTGTTTACATGCACGGAAACCATCTGATGCGAACATTTCTCGTACAAGTTTCAGCAAAAGTCGCGCGTGCTTAGGACGACACCAATCTGACATTGGGGGATGGGGAAAGAATAAGAAACCCAATAGGATCCTTGCAGCCGTCACTGCTCAGGCTCTAATTAGTCCAGTAAATGTTGTGTTCAAAGTTGTGTTGTTTAGTTGAGACTTGTGTTGTTGTTACAACAGTATAATGAACTCTCAATAAAATCAATCTCTCTCTGTGTCGTCCGTCTCGACCACAGCAACAGCTGTACGTGTCCGGCGAGCTCAGCGTGGCCCAGCTGGGGCTCCAGAGGTGCGAGCTGTACGGGACGGACTGTGCTAAGTGTTGTCTGGCCAGAGACCCCTACTGCTCCTGGGATGGACAGACCTGCTCCAGGTTCTTCCCCACCAGCAAGAGGTAGAGAGGGACAGAGGGGTAATGAGGACACCACACATTCATAACAGTTACCACATGTACATCACACTTTCCCCTGGTTTGGTGTTAGGCGGGCACGGAGACAGGATGTGAAGTATGGAGACCCCTGGAGTCAGTGCCCAGTCACAGAGGACGGTGAGTTTGATATGAAGTCTCTTTATATCAGAGGATCTGAGAGGAGGATTTCCTCCATCGATCATGTGTTTAAAGTGACGCAGCGATGGAACGCAGAACCACGGTGGTCTTCGCTGTTCGTCCACATAAGAGGTCGGCATAAATCCACAGCTGTGTTTGATTCTCACGTCTGGATCCATCCAGAAGCTCCAGCTCCTCCTGTGTTCAGTCTGAGCAGGGTCTTCAGTTTGTCCTGTGTTTATACTGGAAATGTACTTGAAGGTAAATTACAATGTCTCTCATTAGAGCTCGCACCTTCGCCAAAGCCTCATGGTCCCTTCAAATATATAAATGTGTTAGTGCTGATTTATTGCATCAAGATCCAAACTGATCTCCTACAATACGATGCACAGAGGGAAAGAAGGACCTGCTAAAATATTGACGTTTTATCATTTCAGCCTTGATGCTTTTTCATGTCTGATTTTGAAGTTTAATGTTCAGCTTTGTTCTAAAGTCACAGTTTGATCAACATAATTACTGTAATAAATATATAGTATATAGAAAGTATAAAATATGTATATAAATATACAAATATTTGACCTTTTTTAACTACCTTCAAAAATAGTATCACAGATAGTAAATTCTATTTACTACTGAATGCAACAGGAACACACTGAATATTTAAACAGTTCATTTTGTACAATAATTAATTCAGCAAGAACATTTTCCAAATGTTTGATTATTTGTCCAAAACCAAAGTTTCAACTGTTGCACGATAACAAACCAATAAAGTTTCTACAGATTTAAAATACCTTCTTGAATATTCTCTGCTGCAGGTAGACATGGGGCGCACTCTAGGGGCCGTTCTGTGTAACTGCAGTTTTCTCCGCTTCAACACAGTGGCAGTAAAGATTATTGAAGTTAAAGAAATGATGAAGTGGTTGACATCTCAGAAATGTTTCTTTAGTTTCTCTTCCTGTTTAGAATGTGTGTTCCTCCTTTTTTCGATTCACACCAATCACCTGGTGAATATTTCCCCTGATCTGTGTTTCTCTTCTTTCTCCTCGTCAGACTCTGACGCTGTGGAAGAGAAGTCGGTGTACGGCGTGGAGGGAAACTCCACCTTCCTGGAGTGTGTTCCTTGGTCACCTCCGGCCGAGCTCAGGTGGACGGTGCAGCGGCACACGGGCAGCTCGCAGCAAACTGAGGACAGAGTGAGTCTGAATCAGTCAACATCTGCTGGAGACGTATCAGAGGAGAAGACATGATGAGATTCAGTTTATACACACAAACACATTTTGTCACCATGAAACCTACTGCTTCTCTCTCTCTCTCTCTCAGCTTCCTCACAGCGATGACGACCGCTCTCTCCACATGAAGTGTGGTTTGCTGGTTCAACGCCTGGAGCTGGCTGACGCAGGCGTCTACACCTGCAGCAGCCATGAGCACTCCTACAGCCAGGTCCTGGCCCGATACCGCGTTCACATCATCCCCAACCACAGCCTCCACCCAGCTGCCCGACACCAGCAGAGCCACGGCCCCAACCACGGGAAGACTGGCCCGGTGGGGGGAGCCCTACCTGTGTTCCTGGGCCAGTCCGGGGCCTCTCACCCGCCGTCGTCTCTGCCGGGACTTGGGAACTCGTGGCCGCCGCAGCACCGGAGCTACAAGGACCTGCACATGGTGGGGACCAAGAGTCTGAGCGTGGACGAGTACTGTGAGCAGCTGTGGTACCGAGAGAAGCGCCGGCAGCAGAAGCTCCGCACTCTGAAGCTGAAACAGGAGAGCAGGAAAGCTCGGGTGAGGAGGAACAACCCTCCTGAGGTTCCTCTCTAATCGGCTGCAGGACAAAGACTCTGGACAACAGCTCCTGTGAACTCAGAGGACAAGAACGCTTTGTTTTTGAGCAAATCATTCCAATGGGTAAAAAATCATTAAAGACCGAGTGTCATGAAAACAAGAGAGTAGTATTTACCTCACCTGAATATCCGACACCACAGAAAACATGGAAAGAGCAGTGTAGAAAGGTTCTTTGTCTCTGAACTCATGTCGTCATTATGGTTTGGAACACAGAGCAGCTGAAACCTGACGTCATCAGGCGTCTGATTCATAGACTGTAAATAAAGTTTGGTGAAGCGTCTCCACTTTCTCCCTCCATCCAGAAATAAAGCTGAAACATCTCACGTAGGAACACTACCACCTCACGATGCTGACGTCATGAAGAGTCTGAGTCTGATTAGGGGATGGAGCCGTGGTATCCAGGTCTAACCCGTACACCTATCAGTCAGTCTCAGCTGTCAATCATGATGTCTCCGCCTCTTTTTATATCATCAAATAAACGGATTCAAACCAAACGGATCAGAAACACT
>NC_091094.1:1192500-1212500 GCF_024713975.1 Paralichthys olivaceus
GGGTCTGCAGGAGGTTTTAGACCAACATAAGATCAGTGTGAGGAGGAGATGTGAACATGTGACTGAAGGAACTGAGGAAACAGGAAGTAGAACCCTCCTCAACAGGATCTACACTGAGCTCTACATCACAGAGGGACAGAGTGAAGAGGTTAATACTGAACATGAGGTGAGGCAGCTTGAGACGGCTTCCAAGAGGAAGAGCCTCCACGACACTCCCATCAAGTGCCACGACATCTTTAAAGCCTTCACTGACCAGCAGAGCAGCATCAGAGTCGTCCTGACCTGCGGCGTCGCTGGCGTTGGAAAAACCTTCTCGGTGCAGAAGTTCACTCTGGACTGGGCAGAGGGTTTAGAAAACCAAGATGTGGGTCTGCTGGTTGTGCTTTCGTTCAGGGAGCTGAACCTGGTGAGAGACGAGCAGCACAGTCTTCTCACGCTGCTCCGTGTTTTCCATCCAACATTACAGAAGCTCACGGCAGAGACGCTCGCTGTCTGTAAACCTGTGATCGTCTTTGACGGCCTGGATGAAAGCAGACTTTCTCTGGACTTCAACCACAGGGAGGTCGTGTCTGAGGTCACACAGAGGTCATCAGTCAACGTGCTGCTGACAAACCTCATCCAGGGGAATCTGCTTCCCTCGGCTCTCGTCTGGATAACCTCCCGACCTGCGGCGGCCAATCAGATCCCTCCTACATGTGTTGACAGGGTGACAGAAGTACGAGGCTTCACTGACGCCCAGAAGGAGGAGTACTTCAGGAGGAGATTCAGTGATGAGGAGCTGAGCAGCAGAATCATCTCACACATCAAGACGTCCAGGAGCCTCCACATCATGTGTCAAATCCCAGTCTTCTGCTGGATCAGTGCTACAGTTCTGGAGCACATGTTGACCACAGACCAGAGAGGAGAGCTGCCCAAGACCCTGACGGACCTGTACTCACACTTCCTGCTGGTTCAGACAAAGAGGAAGAACAACAAGTACGGTGGAGGACATGAGACGAGTCCACAGCAGCTGACAGAGGCTGACAGGGACGTTCTTCTGAAGCTGGGGAGGCTGGCGCTTAAACATCTGGAGGAAGGAAACATCATGTTCTACCAAGAAGACCTGGAGCAGTGTGGTCTTAATGTCACAGAGGCCTCGGTGTACTCAGGAGTTTGTACTGAGATCTTCAGAAGAGAGAGTGTGATCTTCCACAAATCAGTCTACTGCTTTGTTCATCTGAGCGTTCAGGAGTTTCTGGCTGCAGTCTACATGTTCCACTCTTACACCGAGAGGAACTCAGAAGAACTCAAGAACTTCTTGGGAACATATGGCAACACAGACGGTACCTTCTCCCTGGATGACCTCCTGAAGAGAACCATGGAGAAATCCCTCACCAGTAAAAATGGTCATCTGGATCTGTTTGTTCGCTTCCTTCACGGCCTCAGTCTGAAGTCCAACCAGAGAGTCTTAGGAGGCCTGCTGGGTCGGACAGAGAACAATCCAAGTATCATCCAGAGAGTCTTAGGAGGCCTGCTGGGTCGGACAGAGAACAATCCAGAGATCATCCAGAGAATCATCAACAACCTGAAGGAGATGCAGAGTGATGACATTTCTCCTGACAGAAGCATCAACATCTTCCACTGTCTGACTGAGATGAACGACCACTCAGTACATCAGCAGATGCAACAGTTCCTGACGTCAGAGAACAAATCAGAGGAGAAACTCTCTGAGATCCATTGCTCAGCTCTGGCCTACATGCTGCAGATGTCAGAGGAGGTTCTGGACGAGTTGGACCTGAAGAAGTTCAACACATCATACCAGGGTCGACGGAGACTGATCCCAGCTGTGAGGAACTGCAGGAAGGCTCTGTGAGTCCAGACATGATCAATACCATGTTGAATCAGTGTAGATGAGTCAAACACACACAGTGTTCAATGATTCTCCTTCTTGTGGGCAGCATGGTGTTGTAGTGGTCAACACTGTTAGTGCAGCCTCTCTGTGAGGAGGAGGTTCTCCTCCTGTCTGCAGGGTTTTCTCTGGGTTCTCCAGCTTCATCCACAAACCAAAGACATGTAGTGTGTGTGTGTATAATATATGTATACAATAGTACATGTGTACATATGGTATATACACATTCTCATCTCATTGTTGTATATCCAGTATGTTCTAGAAGTTTTCTTGAAGCTGGTGAAAGATGAACTCAGTCGGTTTGATTCACTCCAGAGTTTCTGAGGCTACATTTAAACATGAAACATGACTCGTCAACATTTTGTGCTCAGAGACCGTGAACTGCAGGACTCCGTGTTAAAGTGAAGATCTGGATTCATGATCCGACACCATCGATTAAAAACTGTCGTCTAAATCATCCCAATAAAAAACAGAACAAATGAACGTGAACTTAGTTGAAAAGTTTTAAACATGAACAGTTTATTCTTTCTTCAAACTAGAATTCTCATCCTGTGTCTGTGCACCACCACCAACCAGTGCAGAGTCAGTCCCTGCAGGTCACTGACATGTTGCATTCACAATAATATGAGGTCACTGTAACCTTTGACCTTCGACCACTGAAATCTAATCAGTTGATCTTTGAGTCCAATGGTCAAAATGTGAAGAAGTTCTCTAAAGACAGACTTGAGACGTCATGTTCAAGTCCTTGACCTCTGACCTTTGACCACCTGAATCTAATGAGGTCATCTGTTAGTCTGAATGAACGCTTGTACCAAATCTGAAAGGATTCTCTTGAGGTGTTTTTAAGATCAAATGTTCAAGAGGCAGAAAGTGGATTAACCAGGGTGAGGGTCACATGATCACGTTTTGTATGAATGTTGTGTTTTCTGATTTTATTCTCACAGATTTGATATTTTCTTTAATTACAGACTCGGTGGTTGTTTCCTCTCAGAGATTCACTATGAAGTTGTGGCCTCAGCTCTGAAGTCAGACCCCTCACATCTGAGAGAACTGGATCTGAGTAACAACGAGCTGCAGGACTCAGGAGTGAAGCTGCTCTGTGCTGGACTGGAGAGTCCAACCTGTCGACTGGAGACTCTGAGGTCAGGTCCTTAAATCCTTGAAGGTTCACTTTTC
Organism: Paralichthys olivaceus; assembly: GCF_024713975.1. Classification (NCBI taxonomy): domain Eukaryota; kingdom Metazoa; phylum Chordata; class Actinopteri; order Pleuronectiformes; family Paralichthyidae; genus Paralichthys; species Paralichthys olivaceus. The sequence goes on from NC_091094.1 coordinate 1,195,565, forward strand.
TAAAGTTCTTTCTTATTTGGTCATTTATTTAAATTGAACTGTCTCAGTTCTGCTCTGCTCACTGTCCCTCAGTCATCTGTCCCTCACCCAGCCTGTCAGTCACGTCCACCTCATCAGTCCAACTCCATTCATAAAGTGTCAGTGAGTAACATGTGGACAGAGACCGAGCACTCGTCCTCCTCAGGCTCTCAACAATAAGACACGTTCTTATTGAAGCACGTTGGACAGTTGATGAGTATAGAACCAAACAGGAAGTGACTGTCAGGAGCCATCTCTACTTTAAACAGTGTTTAATGACACAAACCTACTCAGTGACCAAACACACAGAGAAGAAGGTGATGAATGAAACAATGGTCCAACATGTCTGATGTGATATTTATCTTCAGGTCACAGACTGGACTGAGGTCAGCAGCATGTTGAGAGTCTGTGTTGACATGATGACGATCCACAATAACAGGAGGACACATTCAAATATTCACATTTCTTTATCCAGGTTGAGTCTCCGTGTCCAAATAATCTATTGTTACTGAATCAGGACTCGTCTTTAGTCCAACATGTCTGATTTCATATTTATCTTCCATGTTATGAGTCTGTGCTGACATGAATATCTGTTATTTTCACACATGAACTCAGATTCATTTACCGTTAAGTTTTATTCTTTCTTCAGGTTGTTGAGCTGCAGTCTGTCAGAGATCAGCTGTTCTTCTCTGGCTTCAGCTCTGAGGTCAAACCCGTCTCATCTGAGAGAACTGGATCTGAGTAACAACGAGCTGCAGGACTCAGGAGTGAAGGAGCTGTGTGGTCTTCTACAGAGTCCAACCTGTCCACTGGAGACTCTGAGGTCAGTTCACTGACTGACTTTTGTAGATCTCATATCTATAACACAGCATTTATACACAGTTCATCTCATTTAATACTCATTGTATTATTTTTTAAATAATTTTATTTCCTTTTTTATCAACAACATACAGCAGCTTTGTAATCCAGTAAGTGCTAAATGCTAATACAGAGGTGTGTCTGTTGCATTTTCGTCCCCTCCCCGCTACATGTCCCTCCCCCCGAAAACAAAAAACATCTCATACACAACAAATAGAAACAAACAAACAAAACAATAGTAATAGTGACAATAATATCTGTAAATAAAAAGATGAACAAACAAAACAAAAGGATAAACAATAACATGAAATGAAGTCAAATGTCAACTTTCACAAGAAAAACTTCAGGCAAAACAACAACAAATAATAATGAGCAAATGTCCATACAATCCAGTAAAGAGGAAGACATATATGTCAATCACAGCTGTCTCCATGTCAAATGTTTTACACCTTGGTTCAAACACAAATCAGTCACAGAAGGGTACACAGCTTTAGCGTCTTCATGTGTGCTAGAAATGGTTGCCACGTCTTATCCAATGTACCTGTTGAACCACCTAACGTCCACCTTATTTTCTCCAGATGTAAAAACTTCAGAAGTTCTGGAGTCCATAGCACATGAGTGGGAGAGGCCTCCTGCTTCCATTTCACAAGGAGAAGTCTCCGAGCAATTAGGGAGGCGAAAGCAATAGCATTGGAGTAATGTTTGGGAAGGAGAGCGTCTTCAGAAACTCCTGCAGAAATTGCAATCAAAGGGGGAGGGGTTAGATTGAGTCCAAACACCTCAGAGAATGTCTCAAATATAGACGTCCAATAATTGTGAAGATTTGGACAAGTCCAAAAAGTATGAATGAGGGAACCTGTTTCTGCCTTACATCTGTTGCATAAGGGCTCTAACCCTGGATCAATCTTTGCTCATGTTTCCTTTGACAAATGAAGCCATGTAGAACCTTCAATTGTAGGAGTCCATGTCTGGCACAGATGGAGGAAGAACGTACTCTATGAAGGACAGACTGCCACATGTCCTCTGTTATTGTGTTTAGAACAAGGTCCATCTGTTTGGAGATGTACTGGAGAAACCCTGCATCAGATAGCAGGAGAGGGTTAAGCCTCCATGAGTAAATAGAATTTTGATGAGGAAAGCTGAGCTCTAACACCAGAGGGCTATGATCAGATATTACAATACTATTATACGTGCATGCTTTTACCTGAGATAATCACTTTTTATCAACCAAAAAGTCATGGATGCACGAGTATGTTTGATGTACAGGAGAGAAGAACCAGTGTTGTCTGATGGATAAAGAAGTGGCCGTGCGTCAACGACCCCATCGGTCTCCAGATACGACTGCAGAACCAGAGCAGACTTTGAGAGTGGTGACGGTCTTGTGGAAGAGCGGTCAAGTGTAGGGTCCATGATAGTATTCATGTCTCCCCAAGTAATAATGAGTGAGTGTTAATACCAGGTAATGAGTGAAGAACGTTTCTGAAAGAATCACTATCGTCCCAGTTGGGGGCGTATACATTAGCTAAGAGTAAAGGGCGTTAAATAAAGAGCCAGTTACAATTACATAACGGCCATTTGGGTCAGCTACTACATGGGAGACAATCAATGGAGCTGATTTATGAATCAAAATAGCAGTACCCCTAGCTTTACTGTTGAATTTAGACTGGAGCATTTGTCCAACACAATCTTTCTTCATTTTCGGGTGATCTCTATTTGTAGCTGAGTTTGTTGAAGAAATGCAATGTTGACTTTAAGGTGTAAGAGATGAGAGAATACTTGATGACGTTTGATTGGATGGTTAAGTCCCCGAACATTCCAGCTGATTAGATTCATGTGGCAGCCGTTTCTCCCTGAAGTTGAGGGAGCAGGTGTTGCCATCAGAGTTTATGGAAGAAGAAAATGTGAAGGATCATTTTATACCTTTTGTGATGTATCTGAGTTAGCTGTGTAACTCTAGTCGACCTTAGTACGTTCAAACATGACCAAGTGAATACAGATAAAACCTTCAACACAAACAATGAACACATCAACCCCAACCTCCCCATTATCCTCAGTGTCATTCTCTAAAGAAAAACACAAGACTCCCAAAGCTTCCAAGCTTTTTCTGAGATCACACTCTTGGTCTCAGCCACTGTCTCTTTGATAGAAAAGTATTTGAGCTATAATCAGTCTATTAAACTAGTGATTCAATTATCTGATAGAGGATCAACATGAGGTAGAACCCCCCCCCCCCCTTTTGTTTTTAATAAACAATCCAATAAAATAAAATATATTAGATAAAGAAAATACCTGCAAATGTACTTAATGGGCCGTCACAACATAAAGAGAGAGAGAGAGAGAGAGTCACAGGTCTGGATCATGGCCATAGCCGGAGATCATTGACATATTATGCATAGACTATATAGTGGTAACGTAAACCCCCGGACCGCCCGGGGAATGTAAACGAGCGTACCCTAGCGGAGTTTGCCCTTTGACCTCATGACGTCATTTGTTGTCAAGTGAAGCTATGCCCGAACGCTTCATTTAATACTCATTGAACATAATTCCTCTTCAGACATAACTTGAATCCATTCATTCATTAATCTGGGACATTTTAAATATTCAGCTACTTGTTAAAACTCATCTGTGTTTAGTTCTGGATTTCATAAACTGATCTGCAGGACAGAGACCGGGTCCAAATAATCTGTTGTTACTGAATCAGGACTCGTCTTTAGTCCAACATGTCTGATTTCATATTTATCTTCCATGTTATGAGTCTGTGCTGACATGAATATCTGTAATTTTCACACATGAACTCAGATTCATTTACAGTTAAGTTTTATTCTTTCTTCAGGTTGGAGTACTGCAGTCTGTCAGAGATCAGCTGTTCTTCTCTGGCTTCAGCTCTGAGGTCAAACCCCTCTCATCTGAGAAAACTGGATCTGAGCTTCAACGAGCTGCAGGACTCAGGAGTGAAGGAGCTGTGTGGTCTTCTACAGAGTCCAACCTGTCCACTGGAGACTCTGAGGTCAGTTCACTGACTTTTGTAGATCTCATATCTATAACACAGCATTTATACACAGTTCATCTCATTTAATACTCATTGTATTATTTTTTATAATCTTATTTTCCTTTTTTATCATCAACATACAGCAGCTTTGTAATCCAGTAAGAGCTAAATGCTAATACAGAGGTGTGTCTGTTGCATCTTCGTCCCCTCCCCTCTACATGTCCCTCCCCCGAAAACAAAAAACATCTCATACACAACAAATAGAAACAAACAAACAAAACAATAGTAATAGTGACAATAATATCTCTAAATAAAAAGATGAACAAACAAAACAAAAGGATAAACAATAACATGAAATGAAGTCAAATGTCAACTTTCACAAGAAAAACGTCAGGCAAAACAACAACAAATGATAATGAGCAAATGTCCATACAATCCAGTAAAGAGGAAGACATGTATGTCAATCACAGCTGTCTCCATGTCAAATGTTTTACACCTTGGTTCAAACACAAATCAGTCACAGAAGGGTACACAGCTTTAGCGTCTTCATGTGTGCTAGAAATGGTTGCCACGTCTTATCCAATGTACCTGTTGAACCACCTAACGTCCACCTTATTTTCTCCAGATGTAAAACTTCAGAAGTTCTGTGGTCCATAGCACATGAGTGGGAGAGGCCTCCTGCTTCCATTTCACAAGGAGAAGTCTCCGAGCAATTAGGGAGGCGAAAGCAATAGCATTGGAGTAATGTTTGGGAAGGAGAGCGTCTTCAGAAACTCCTCCAGAAATTGCAATCAAAGGGGGAGGGGTTAAATTGAGTCCAAACACCTCAGAGAATGTCTCAAATATAGACGTCCAATAATTGTGAAGATTTGGACAAGTCCAAAAAGTATGAATGAGGGAACCTGTGTCTGCCTTACATCTGTTGCATAAGGGCTCTAACCCTGGATCAATCTTTGCTCATGTTTCCTTTGACAAATGAAGCCATGTAGAACCTTCAATTGAGAATCAACATAAGGTAGAACCCCCCCCCCCCCCTTTGTTTTTAATAAACAATCCAATAAAATAAGATATGTTAGATAAAGAAAATACCTGCAAATGTACTTAATGGGCCATCACAACATAAAGAGAGAGAGAGAGAGAGTCACAGGTTTGGATCATGGCCATAGCCGGAGATCATTGACATATTATGCATAGACTATATAGTGGTAACGTAAACCCCCGGACCGCCCGGGGAATGTAAACGAGCGTACCCTAGCGGAGTTTGCCCTTTGACCTCATGACGTCATTTGTTGTCAAGTGAAGCTATGCCCGAACGCTTCATTTAATACTCATTGAACATAATTCCTCTTCAGACATAACTTGAATCCATTCATTCATTAATCTGGGACATTTTAAATATTCAGCTACTTGTTAAAACTCATCTGTGTTTAGTTCTGGATTTCATAAACTGATCTGCAGGACAGAGACCGAGTCCAAATAATCTGTTGTTACTGAATCAGGACTCGTCTTTAGTCCAACATGTCTGATTTCATATTTCTCTTCCATGTTATGAGTCTGTGCTGACATGAATATCTGTTATTTTCACACATGAACTCAGATTCATTTACAGTTAAGTTTTATTCTTTCTTCAGGTTGGAGTACTGCAGTCTGTCAGAGATCAGCTGTTCTTCTCTGGCTTCAGCTCTGAGGTCAAACCCCTCTCATCTGAGAGAACTGGATCTGAGTAGAAACGAGCTGCAGGACTCAGGAGTGAAGGAGCTGTGTGGTCTTCTACAGAGTCCAACCTGTCCACTGGAGACTCTGAGGTCAGGTCCTTAAATCCTTGAATGTTCAGTGTTCCAACGTTCTTTCTTATTTGGTCATTATCTATCGAAATCGAACTGTCTCAGTTCTGCTCACTGTCCCTCAGTCATCTGTCCCTCACCCAGCCTGTCAGTCACGTCCACCTCATCAGTCCAACTCCATTCATAAAGTTTCAGTGAGTAACATGTGGACAGAGACCGAGCACTCGTCCTCCTCAGGTTCTCAACAATAAGACACGTTCTTATTGAAGCACGTTGGACAGTTGATGAGTATAGAACCAAACAGGAAGTGACTGTCAGGAGCCATCTCTACTTTAAACAGTGTTTAATGACACAAACCTACTCAGTGACCAAACACACAGAGAAGAAGGTGATGAATGAAACAATGGTCCAACATGTCTGATGTGATATTTATCTTCAGCTCACAGACTGGACTGAGGTCAGCAGCATGTTGAGAGTCTGTGTTGACATGATGACGATCCACAATAACAGGAGGACACATTCAAATATTCACATTTCTTTATCCAGGTTGAGTCTCCGTGTCCAAATAATCTATTGTTACTGAATCAGGACTCGTCTTTAGTCCAACATGTCTGATTTCATATTTATCTTCCATGTTATGAGTCTGTGCTGACATGAATATCTGTTATTTTCACACATGAACTCAGATTCATTTACAGTTAAGTTTTATTCTTTCTTCAGGTTGATTCACTGCAGTCTGTCAGAGATCAGCTGTTCTTCTCTGGCTTCAGCTCTGAGGTCAAACCCCTCTCATCTGAGAGAACTGGATCTGAGTAGAAACGAGCTGCAGGACTCAGGAGTGAAGGAGCTGTGTGGTCTTCTACAGAGTCCAACCTGTCCACTGGAGACTCTGAGGTCAGGTCCTTAAATCCTTGAATGTTCACTTTTCCAACGTTCTTTCTTATTTGGTCATTATCTATCGAAATCGAACTGTCTCAGTTCTGCTCACTGTCCCTCAGTCGTCTGTCCCTCACCCAGCCTGTCAGTCACGTCCACCTCATCAGCCCAACTCCATTCACCTGCACACACCTGCTCCTGATCACTAGTGTCAGTGAATAACATGTGGACAGAGACCGAGCACTCGTCCTCCTCAGGTTCTCAACAATAAGACACGTTCTTATTGAAGCACGTTGGACAGTTGATGAGTATAGAACCAAACAGGAAGTGACTGTCAGGAGCCATCTCTACTTTAAACAGTGTTTAATGACACAAACCTACTCAGTGACCAAACACACAGAGAAGAAGGTGATGAATGAAACAATGGTCCAACATGTCTGATGTGATATTTATCTTCAGGTCACAGACTGGACTGAGGTCAGCAGCATGTTGAGAGTCTGTGTTGACATGATGACGATCCACAATAACAGGAGGACACATTCAAATATTCACATTTCTTTATCCAGGTTGAGTCTCCGTGTCCAAATAATCTATTGTTACTGAATCAGGACTCGTCTTTAGTCCAACATGTCTGATTTCATATTTCTCTTCCATGTTATGAGTCTGTGCTGACATGAATATCTGTTATTTTCACACATGAACTCAGATTCATTTACAGTTAAGTTTTATTCTTTCTTCAGGTTGAAGAGCTGCAGTCTGTCAGAGATCAGCTGTTCTTCTCTGGCTTCAGCTCTGAGGTCAAACCCCTCTCATCTGAGAAAACTGGATCTGCGTGGAAACAAGCTGCAGGACTCAGGAGTGAAGGAGCTGTGTGGTCTTCTACAGAGTCCAACCTGTCCACTGGAGACTCTGAGGTCAGTAGATGGTTGGAGTCAGTCCACGCTGCTTTCATCAGTATTTTACTAAACACAGTCAGTATCACAGTAAAGATCCAGGGTCTGGACCAGAAGCAGGATTTGTGGTTATCAGGTTAACTTCAGGTTTAGTTTTTTCAGTCCTACGAAGCTCGTTCACTTCTCATCAGGGTAAATCACCATGGTAACTGATGATGGACGGCTAACATGCTCCGGAGCAGGTGAAGTTGGAGATCAACCTGTTTAAAAGCTCCGCCCACTGAGCAAAGTAACTACACTGTTGTGTGGACATGTTGAAGTGTCTTCGTAGTTCAGGCCTCAGTGTTTCCTCAGTGAAGCTGTGAGAGGACAACGATGACAGACTTCAGGATCAGACAGAAACACAGAGAGACAACAGTCGGCCAATCAGACGAGCCAGAAGCCGGTTGTGATCATTTGATTGATGTGAAGACGACAGTTGTTGTTGTTTTCATGTGAACAGGAAGTGAAGCTGGACCACAGCTGACAGCCTCACATGATGAGCAGAGACGTCTTCATCTGATCTGAGACACTTTGTCCTCTCACTTCATCAGTGAACAACTGATCAGTTGGCTCTTTGTCACAGCTCTGAGATCAGTGTGACTGAAGCCTCAGAGAAGCATCATCACCATGGTAACCATGAGCTGTCTCTACAGAGCAGAAGCTCTGCTGAGGTCCATCTGTCCATCTGTCTCATCTGTCTCATCTGTCTCATCTGTCTCATCTGTCCACTGACAGTTTGTCAGAAGCACATGTTCATCAACACACAGTGAAACATGTCTTCACCTGTAACAGCAGGAAATCCACCTCTCAAGTGTCCACTCTGCACTTTCACATGCAGAGGAAACACACGTGATGGTCAAAGTGTGTGCAGCTCTTAGCGTGTTCATTCCAACACGTGAACATGAAGCAGAGAGGAAGCTGCTCCACCTCTGAACAGGACTGAAGTCCCTGCTGCTCTTTATACTGGATGTGCTGCATCACTGACTCACAGCTGATGAAGTGAGTCTCTGTAAACACTGATGTCTTCTTCTCTCAACAGATGGAGATGATCTTTGTGAAGGTGAGTGTGAAGAGGACAGTGTGAAGAGGACAGTGTGAAGAGGACAGTGTGAAGAGGACAGTGTGAAGAGGACAGTGTGTGTGGACGGAGGCTGAGCTGTGTCCTGATGATCCAGAGGCTGAAGCAGCAGCAGCTTGTGTGTAGTCTCCAATTCACCCAACCCCTCATCTGCATGTGTTTGGACTGTGAGATGAAGCCGGAGCACCTGGAGAAAACACGGGGAGAACATGCAAACTGCACACAGAGACACCGCATCTGAACCGGGATTCAAACCACGAACCTTCTTGCCCCAAAATCTTGCCCCTCGTTATGGATTGTGTTTATTCACATGAAGAATGTGTTTATTGAAATGAGCAGAATATATAAACCCTCTATACAGAGTCACATCTAGTGTATCTAAGTCTGTCTTTATCATTGTCCACCTTTGTCCCTCAGTATATGTCCATGTGTGTATAACCACATTTCCCCCCTTTCTGCAAGGGCAGGACACAAAGTGAAACCCATTGAAATCACTTTGAGTCAGACACATGAATTTCATCGTATGAATTCAGTTTGCTGTAGTTTGAGTTTGGAAAATGCTTCAGGTGCAAACCTCCTTTTTTCTTCAATGTCTGTTTGTGGCTCTGCGTGTTTGTTTGATTTACAAATGACATGAATCAGTGTTACATGAAAGGGTTTTACAACGAGGACCAAACAGGTTCTGATAAAGATCAGAGGAGAACCAACATGATCCAGAATCAAAGACACTCAGTTCCAGCTGCTAAATGCAGAAGAACAGCTGGGACAACATCTGGGGTTGTGTCACTGTGAAAGTTACAGCGCCCCCTGTTGGCATCTGGTAAAATATATATTACGTGACTGCGATAAAATATCGTGTGAATGAAAAAAATAATTCAGAGCCACGAGATCTGAATCTGTTGTTTACTAAAGACGAGGGGACGTGAAGTGAAGAAGCCTCTTGATGAGAAACCTTTGAATCCCAGGATGTGGTGTCTGTCTGCACTGTCTCTGAGGACACACACTGAGGACACACTGTCTCTGAGGACACACACTGTCTGCACGGACTCTGAGGACATGTAGTATAATTTTTGGCCATTAAACCATGTCACTTATGAATGTCACTGTATACCTTTAAGAATCTGCACTACAAACTAAGGTGTGATTGAAACATGATTTACTACTGATTACAATAAGTTTGTGAATGTAATTACGAATCAAACCATATATTCTGTGTGTAACAAGCAGTATGAGGTGATTGTATAACTTGTGTGAAGAAATATTAATCTTTTTAAAAAGACAAACTGACCGAATTGTAACATAATGGTGTCAAATGTAAGCACAATATCTTTTAAAAAATACTAAGCTGATTAAGCAAAAGATAATGGTGTCAAGAATAAGCAAAGTTAGTGTAAGATCCCAACATGCCCAGTGGAAATTTCCAGAGCTAGAAAATTGACCAATGACCTACTGACACGTGTGGCCCCGAAATGATGATAACCAATGAAAAGCTGACAGGTTTGGTCTCTAAAGGGTTTATAAGACAACACCACACTACTGTTAGGCAGAGTTCTTCTCTGCTGAAGCTCCGGCTCGCTACTGAATGCTCTCTGGTTTTTTGTCGACAATAAACTCTGCTGCTTTTTATTCGACTGAAATTTTGGACTTTTGGACCACGAGTGAAACTTAGTTTTCATCACAACAGACACACTAACTCTGAGGACACACTGTCTCTGAGGACACACACTAAGGACATACACTGTCTCTGAGGACACACACTGAGGACACACTAACTCTGAGGACACACACTGTCTCTGAGGACACACACTAAGGACACACACTGTCTCTGAGGACACACACTGAGGACACACACTGTCTCTGAGGACACACACTGAGGACACACACTGTCTCTGAGGACACACACTAAGGACACACACTGTCTCTGAGGACACACACTGAGGACACACACTGTCTCTGAGGACACATACTGAGGACACACACTGTCTCTGAGGACACACACTGTCTCTGAGGACACACACTGAGGACACCCACTAACTCTGAGGACACACACTGTCTCTAGTTTCAGGTCTTCTTCAAAACAGCTGATGATCATTTGGTCAATTAGGATCATGAGGCGACAGGTGGGCGTGTCCTCGAGTTCTCAGTCAGGCTCCACCCCCTGCTCAAATATGGTTACTCCTGTTTTCAAAAAATCAAGATGGCGCTGAACGAGATGTTTGACGTGAGGCTTCAGAGCTGCAGCTCACAAACCGAAGGTGACGTCACGGTGGTTTGATTCTTGGCTGCGTCTGATATTTGATATTTTAGAGCTTGGAGCAAATGTTCCCAGGTTTTTACCAGCTGATTTCAAATCACACTGAACAACTTCAACGGAGAGAGTTCATCTTTAGTCCATGGACAGGGGTCGCCAGCCTTTTTGAGACGGAGCTACTTCATGGGAACTGAGTCATACGAAGGGCTGCCAGTTTGATAGTTATATATTATTATTAATGATAAATGATTCTCATCTGTGTGAAGACACTGATCACGTTCATGATTTCTCACAGTAATTATCAACATTGACTTAACAAGGTGGGAAACAGATGATATCAGGGTTCAACACTTTATTTCTATGAATCTCAGCAAGTGTTTACATTTTCAGACGATCACTTCTTCAACATTTCATCAGACAAATGTTCCATTTTCACGAGCCACCGACCGACCGCTAACAAATCATAGTCAGGAGTCAACTTCAGAATGAGAATAAACATTTGACAGAATCAAAAATAAATCATTCAATGAATTAGAAACGCATATCAAATCTAAGACGCAGCTCACTGGTGAGTTGTGTTATTTTTAGAACAGGCCTGCGGGCGACTCATGTGGTCCTTGGGGGCGACCTGGTGCCCACGGGCACCGTGTTGGTGACCCCTGGTGTAGGGTATAGGTTCGTTTGACACACACACTCACTGTAAACATACATGTGCAAAGGAGATTTCCCACAGCACGACCTCTGAGGTTTACGAGGCTCCCTGGGATCATTGTAACGTGTGTGTGCGTGTGTGTGTGTGTGTGTGTGTGTGTGTGTGTGTGTGCAGTATGTTTACATGCAGATGTCTACATACAATCATCCCATGATATTTTCCTCCATGAGCAGATTCATGTGATTTCCTCATGTTCTCAGTGAACATGTGTAAACACATTGGCTGCTTTGACTGTAGCAGCTGGTTTGTGTAGCAGTTGTGTGTTGTTGGTTACTACGGTTACCACTGTAGGATGTGTGATGTGTGCACCATGAGTTTTCTCTCTTTATTGTATATTTAGTTATTTTGGATTTATTGTGAATGTGGATGAAATGTGCGTTGACTCGAACGCTCTCCTGTTGCCGTGCAGATGATGGGAAGGTGGTGAAGGCGGTGTCGGTCATCAAACACAACTGGGACACAGAGGAGCTCATTCTGGAGGAGCTGACCGTCTTCCAGGTGACGTAGAGTTTCAATACTGCTTCTGATCCAGGAACCAAAAGAACTCGAGCTTTCACAGGAAGCTTCGTGTTTTTTTACCCACTATGTGAAGTTTCTCACAGTCTCTCCAGCCCCCGACCCAAGAAATACTGGAGCAAGAGGTTGGAAGCATATAAAGTACGGTGATTTGAGCTGGTTCCATTACGCTGCTGCCACTAAACTGTGAGAAAGAAAATCAGAAGGCTGACGACGTTTTCATGGTTTTATCTTTTAACAGAACTACTTCTTAGGATGAAACATGTTCGTCCGTATCATTTTTCACTTTGATTTGATTTGTGGAAATCATTTCACTGCTCTTCTTCGTTCTCTGTGAATCCTGACACACACACACACACACACACACACACACACACACGCAGGACTTTAATGCCTAAAACCCAAGTTTGTTGTAATGTCTCTCACTGCTCATCTTCCAGCTCTGCACCCTGTGATGTTCTGTGTGTGCGTGTAGTTTTTCAGTGGAACGTGTTCATCTGGACAAACTCCCCAAAAGAGAAACAAGCAGATATCAGGACGCATATTTCCCAAGATCCTCTGTGTTTACAAACGGACCAGGAAGACGAGCAGAGAGATGACAAAAATAGGAAAAGCACATTTTTGTGTGTTTCTGTTTTTAAACAGATGAAGAAGATGAGGAGGAAGAACAAGGAGAGGATGAAAGAAAAGGGAAAGAGAACCAAAACACTGTGCAGGTGAAGGGAAGGAAGGACGAGAACAAACAAACAGGAAACCAGGCGTTCGTTGTTTACCAACAACTGAGACAGGAACTGAGTCATTTCTGGGTGTAAAGAGCCGGAAGTGACCGTACAGCTGCAGGAGCAACTGACAGGTTGTTTGGATCCTGACTGGGTTTCAGGTCGGAGGCTGTAGTCGGTCGGTCTGTGGGCTTTGAGTTTCCTTCATCCACCCCTCGGCTCATTCAGAGCGGTCGAGGGTCACTGACTCTCCTCTGTGAGGCCATGAAATGAGTCAGTGGTCCAGAAAAATGGAGCTCGGGGGTAATTTATCCACCTGATGGAGAGAGAGACTCATTAGATTTCTGACCTCAGAGCGAGGCCGCAGCATTTAACGTTCACCTCAACCTCTGCACGGCTGAAATATCAGTTCAGGTAAAGATCAGTCACCGTTTCTGTGTCGGTCACATGAGCCTCCACTCCTCCTTTTATTTTCCAGCTTTGTCTTCAGACTGTGTGGTTTGTTGCGACTGAATGAACGAAGCTCAGTGAAGAACTATTTCAAACGGCGTCTTTAAGGCTCCTGAGGTCGTTAGAAAACTGAGACACACAAACATTGAACACCAGGCTGTGAAGAAGACGAGGGAGAAGAGGAGTTTTCATGTTCAGTGTGATCAACTTGAATTTCTAAAATGAAATGTGACACAATCTGGTATCAAATGCATAGAAATGTGTCTGTTAATAAATCTACGTGGATTCGTTCGGCTCATCGTAAACAGCTGTAGATGCACGTTGGTATAAACGTGTGTTTTTGTGTGAAGCAACAGAAACATTCATCCATTTTTCTTTTTATTCCACAGAGTCCGACTCCCATCCTGAGCATGAAGCTGTCGACCAAGAGGGTGCGTCCTCTGACTTTTGTTTACATGCACGGAAACCATCTGATGCGAACATTTCTCGTACAAGTTTCAGCAAAAGTCGCGCGTGCTTAGGACGACACCAATCTGACATTGGGGGATGGGGAAAGAATAAGAAACCCAATAGGATCCTTGCAGCCGTCACTGCTCAGGCTCTAATTAGTCCAGTAAATGTTGTGTTCAAAGTTGTGTTGTTTAGTTGAGACTTGTGTTGTTGTTACAACAGTATAATGAACTCTCAATAAAATCAATCTCTCTCTGTGTCGTCCGTCTCGACCACAGCAACAGCTGTACGTGTCCGGCGAGCTCAGCGTGGCCCAGCTGGGGCTCCAGAGGTGCGAGCTGTACGGGACGGACTGTGCTAAGTGTTGTCTGGCCAGAGACCCCTACTGCTCCTGGGATGGACAGACCTGCTCCAGGTTCTTCCCCACCAGCAAGAGGTAGAGAGGGACAGAGGGGTAATGAGGACACCACACATTCATAACAGTTACCACATGTACATCACACTTTCCCCTGGTTTGGTGTTAGGCGGGCACGGAGACAGGATGTGAAGTATGGAGACCCCTGGAGTCAGTGCCCAGTCACAGAGGACGGTGAGTTTGATATGAAGTCTCTTTATATCAGAGGATCTGAGAGGAGGATTTCCTCCATCGATCATGTGTTTAAAGTGACGCAGCGATGGAACGCAGAACCACGGTGGTCTTCGCTGTTCGTCCACATAAGAGATCGGCATAAATCCACAGCTGTGTTTGATTCTCACGTCTGGATCCATCCAGAAGCTCCAGCTCCTCCTGTGTTCAGTCTGAGCAGGGTCTTCAGTTTGTCCTGTGTTTATACTGGAAATGTACTTGAAGGTAAATTACAATGTCTCTCATTAGAGCTCGCACCTTCGCCAAAGCCTCATGGTCCCTTCAAATATATAAATGTGTTAGTGCTGATTTATTGCATCAAGATCCAAACTGATCTCCTACAATACGATGCACAGAGGGAAAGAAGGACCTGCTAAAATATTGACGTTTTATCATTTCAGCCTTGATGCTTTTTCATGTCTGATTTTGAAGTTTAATGTTCAGCTTTGTTCTAAAGTCACAGTTTGATCAACATAATTACTGTAATAAATATATAGTATATAGAAAGTATAAAATATGTATATAAATATACAAATATTTGACCTTTTTTAACTACCTTCAAAAATAGTATCACAGATAGTAAATTCTATTTACTACTGAATGCAACAGGAACACACTGAATATTTAAACAGTTCATTTTGTACAATAATTAATTCAGCAAGAACATTTTCCTAATGTTTGATTATTTCTCCAAAACCAAAGTTTCAACTGTTGCACGATAACAAACCAATAAAGTTTCTACAGATTTAAAATACCTTCTTGAATATTCTCTGCTGCAGGTAGACATGAGGCGCACTCTAGGGGCCGTTCTGTGTAACTGCAGTTTTCTCCGCTTCAACACAGTGGCAGTAAAGATTATTGAAGTTAAAGAAATGATGAAGTGGTTGACATCTCAGAAATGTTTCTTTAGTTTCTCTTCCTGTTTAGAATGTGTGTTCCTCCTTTTTTCGATTCACACCAATCACCTGGTGAATATTTCCCCTGATCTGTGTTTCTCTTCTTTCTCCTCGTCAGACTCTGACGCTGTGGAAGAGAAGTCGGTGTACGGCGTGGAGGGAAACTCCACCTTCCTGGAGTGTGTTCCTTGGTCACCTCCGGCCGAGCTCAGGTGGACGGTGCAGCGGCACACGGGCAGCTCGCAGCAAACTGAGGACAGAGTGAGTCTGAATCAGTCAACATCTGCTGGAGACGTATCAGAGGAGAAGACATGATGAGATTCAGTGTATACACACAAACACATTTTGTCACCATGAAACCTGCTTCTCTCTCTCTCTCAGCTTCCTCACAGCGATGACGACCGCTCTCTCCACATGAAGCGTGGTTTGCTGGTTCAACGCCTGGAGCTGGCTGACGCAGGCGTCTACACCTGCAGCAGCCATGAGCACTCCTACAGCCAGGTCCTGGCCCGATACCGCGTTCACATCATCCCCAACCACAGCCTCCACCCAGCTGCCCGACACCAGCAGAGCCACGGCCCCAACCACGGGAAGACTGGCCCGGTGGGGGGAGCCCTACCTGTGTTCCTGGGCCAGTCCGGGGCCTCTCACCCGCCCTCGTCTCTGCCGGGACTTGGGAACTCGTGGCCGCCGCAGCACCGGAGCTACAAGGACCTGCACATGGTGGGGACCAAGAGTCTGAGCGTGGACGAGTACTGTGAGCAGCTGTGGTACCGAGAGAAGCGCCGGCAGCAGAAGCTCCGCACTCTGAAGCTGAAACAGGAGAGCAGGAAAGCTCGGGTGAGGAGGAACAACCCTCCTGAGGTTCCTCTCTAGTCGGCTGCAGGACAAAGACTCTGGACAACAGCTCCTGTGAACTCAGAGGACAAGAACGCTTTGTTTTTGAGCAAATCATTCCAATGGGTAAAAAATCATTAAAGACCGAGTGTCATGAAAACAAGAGAGTAGTATTTACCTCACCTGAATATCCGACACCACAGAAAACATGGAAAGAGCAGTGTAGAAAGGTTCTTTGTCTCTGAACTCATGTCGTCATTATGGTTTGGAACACAGAGCAGCTGAAACCTGACGTCATCAGGCGTCTGATTCATAGACTGTAAATAAAGTTTGGTGAAGCGTCTCCACTTTCTCCCTCCATCCAGAAATAAAGCTGAAACATCTCACGTAGGAACACTACCACCTCACGATGCTGACGTCATGAAGAGTCAGAGTCTGATTAGGGGATGGAGCCGTGGTATCCAGGTCTAACCCGTACACCTATCAGTCAGTCTCAGCTGTCAATCATGACGTCTCCGCCTCTTTTTATATCATCAAATAAACGGATTCAAACCAAACGGATCAGAAACACTTCAGTGAGACAAGAACGACCTGAAATCACAGAAACATCTTTGACAAACATTTATCTAACGTCTATTCTAACTTTTTTAGTTTGGTCCATGTCCCGTCTGCTAATGTGGAGGAGGACCTATACCGCAGCCAGCCACCAGGGGGCAATTGAGAGGATTTGGCTTCACGTTAGGGAGCTGCCATGTCGTCCATCTTTATCTACAGCCTCTGCTCTGAATCATGAATCAGCTCCAAGGTTCCAAGACTGTTCGGTGTGAGACTTGTTTCCTCGTGGATCCTTGTTGACGGTTTAAAAGACAGATTCTGTGTTAAATGTTTTATTATTAGTTCAAAGAAAAGATTTGACAAAGAGACGAGCGGCCTCAATTATTT
>NC_091094.1:1215000-1237500 GCF_024713975.1 Paralichthys olivaceus
GTGCAAGTTTTGTGGTGAGTGAATTAATAACCACGAAGCTGAAGCCTCGTGTGGAAGGAGAGTTTGTGAAGGAGTCCCTCGTAGCATCAGAGGCCTCACCAGAGAAACAGCTCCAGCCTCACCTCCCCTCAGGTGAGGCTGACATGTGAGGACATGCAGCTCATGAGTAACACAGAGCTTACAGACTTTTGTCCCGTCTCTTTTTGCGTCCCTAGGTATGTGTTCATAATAGTGTGGCCCTCGGAGGACTTTATACAAATTGAAATGGCCCTTGATGTGAAAAAGGTTCCTCACCCCTGGTCTATACGATGATGAGGAAACCAAGAGCAAGAGTGAACGCTGCTCACGTCTGTTCAGTTCAGCGTCGAGAACAAATATGAAGGAGCACAACACTGCAGGGATCAATATATTTAACAATGAACTTCAACAGTCTTCTTATGTTCCCGACCACATGATCTCGGTTGTTTAGACATGCTGCAGTATCCTGTCAATGGATTTGAGGACAATCTCTGATCAAGTTAAATAAAGTTAAATTGAATCGACCACTGGCTCTTGAGAGCTGGGGGCGGGAGGCAGTGAAGGAGGCGGCTGCTGCTTGATTGACACGTTCCTCAGCTCTTCACATTTGGCCGCCCTGCTAAAGTGCCGCTCTAGACAATCGTCTAGTTCATTTGTTATATTTGAAGAAACACTGAATCTATGCACCTGGCTTCATTGTGTGTTTGACATCACAGGGTTTTTCCTCTCAGACTGAAGATGAGTGGTGATGTGGAGGAAGAGGACAGAGCAGAGTCTCCAGAGTTCAGCTGTGTGTCTCTGAAGAGTGACTGCTCCAAACTTGAGCCTCTAAACTTCAGTAATGAACCTGGACCCTCACACACAAAGTAAGAGACTGTTTCTACTGTGAACTGATCTGAAGAGGATGTAGTTTCCTCTAGTGTGGCCCCTGCATTAGGACACAGCTTCATTGAAATTGGTGACTAATCTCTCAGAATCCCTCAAAGAGCTCAGACCTCCACCAAGGCCCAACACGCTCCTGATGAAACCACTTTGAAATTCACTAGATCCATTTCACTCATAAACATCAGTCCTCTGAACATCTGGTTCACAGAACACATCCTTCACCAAGTTTACTGGTGATCTGTTCAGTGGTTTTTATAATCCCACTAACGAACCAACCAACCAACACACAAACATACAGGGTGGAAACAAAACCTCCTTGACAGAAGTGATGACGACCTGTGACTGTGACATTTGACTTATCAGGACATGTCTTCACAGAGAGAGGAGGAGGAGTCATGTTTCTGAGGAGCAGCAGTCGTCCCGCTGTGCTTCGTGTCAGGACGTCCTGAAGGATCCAGTCTCCACCAGCTGTGGACACTGGTTCTGCAGACAGTGCATCACCTCATACTGGGACCAGTCTGGTTCTTCAGGAGACTCCTCCTGTCCCCAGTGTGGACAAAGATCCAGAAGAGGAGCTGGAGCTCAGACAGCCGGTCAGAGCAGCACTGTACATGTGTCTGCTGATGTCTTCACTTCTGACAACAGCACATGTTTGATTTTGTTCCTTCATACAGCATCAACATTTCACTTGGTTATAAAAGCACAAAGTTCAAAAGCTTTGATTTCTCTAGTTTTTCTGTATCTGATGAAAACAATCAGCAGATTCTCAGATTCTCTGTCTCTGACATTGTCTCTTGTCTTTCAGCAGATCGGGGTCTGCAGGAGGTTTTAGACCAACATAAGATCAGTCTGAGGAGGAGATGTGAACATGTGACTGAAGGAACTGAGGAAAGAGGAAGTAGAACCCTCCTCAACAGGATCTACACTGAGCTCTACATCACAGAGGGACAGAGTGAAGAGGTTAATACTGAACATGAGGTGATGCAGCTTGAGACGGCTTCCAAGAGGAAGAGCCTCCACGACACTCCCATCAAGTGCCACGACATCTTTAAAGCCTTCACTGACCAGCAGAGCAGCATCAGAGTCGTCCTGACCTGCGGCGTCGCTGGCGTTGGAAAAACCTTCTCGGTGCAGAAGTTCACTCTGGACTGGGCAGAGGGTTTAGAAAACCAAGATGTGGGTCTGCTGGTTGTGCTTTCGTTCAGGGAGCTGAACCTGGTGAGAGACGAGCAGCACAGTCTTCTCACGCTGCTCCGTGTTTTCCATCCAACATTACAGAAGCTCACAGCAGAGACGCTCGCTGTCTGTAAACCTGTGATCGTCTTTGACGGCCTGGATGAAAGCAGACTTTCTCTGGACTTCAACCACAGGGAGGTCGTGTCTGAGGTCACACAGAGGTCATCGGTCAACGTGCTGCTGACAAACCTCATCCAGGGGAATCTGCTTCCCTCGGCTCTCGTCTGGATAACCTCCCGACCTGCGGCGGCCAATCAGATCCCTACTACATGTGTTGACAGGGTGACAGAAGTACGAGGCTTCACTGACGCCCAGAAGGAGGAGTACTTCAGGAGGAGATTCAGTGATGAGGAGCTGAGCAGCAGAATCATCTCACACATCAAGACGTCCAGGAGCCTCCACATCATGTGTCAAATCCCAGTCTTCTGCTGGATCAGTGCTACAGTTCTGGAGCACATGTTGACCACAGACCAGAGAGGAGAGCTGCCCAAGAGCCTGACGGACCTGTACTCACACTTCCTGCTGGTTCAGACAAAGAGGAAGAACAACAAGTACGGTGGAGGACATGAGACGAGTCCACAGCAGCTGACGGAGGCTGACAGGGACGTTCTTCTGAAGCTGGGGAGGCTGGCGCTTAAACATCTGGAGGAAGGAAACATCATGTTCTACCAAGAAGACCTGGAGCAGTGTGGTCTTAATGTCACAGAGGCCTCGGTGTACTCAGGAGTTTGTACTGAGATCTTCAGAAGAGAGTGTGTGATCTTCCACAAATCAGTCTACTGCTTTGTTCATCTGAGCGTTCAGGAGTTTCTGGCTGCAGTCTACATGTTCCACTGTTACACCGAGAGGAACTCAGAAGAACTCAACAACTTCTTGGGAACATATGGGAACACAGATGGTACCTTCTCCCTGAATGACCTCCTGAAGAGAACCATGGAGAAATCCCTCACCAGTAAAAATGGTCATCTGGATCTGTTTGTTCGCTTCCTTCACGGCCTCAGTCTGAAGTCCAACCAGAGAGTCTTAGGAGGCCTGCTGGGTTGGACAGAGAACAATCCAAAGATCATCCAGAGAGTCTTAGGAGGCCTGCTGGGTCAGACAGAGAACAATCCAGAGATCAACCAGAGAGTCTTAGGAGGCCTGCTGGGTTGGACAGAGAACAATCCAGAGAACATCCAGAGAATCATCAACAACCTGAAGAAGATGCAGAGTGATGACATTTCTCCTGACAGAAGCATCAACATCTTCCTCTGTCTGACTGAGATGAACGACCACTCAGTACATCAGCAGATGAAACAGTTCCTGACGTCAGAGAACAAATCAGAGGAGAGACTCTCTGAGATCCACTGCTCAGCTCTGGCCTACATGCTGCAGATGTCAGAGGAGGTTCTGGATGAGTTGGACCTGAAGAAGTTCAACACATCAGACCAGGGTCGACTGAGACTGATCCCAGCTGTGAGGAACTGCAGGAAGGCTCTGTGAGTCCAGACATGATCAATACCATGTTGAATCAGTGTAGATGAGTCAAACACACACAGTGTTCAATGATTCTCCTTCTTGTGGGCAGCATGGTGTTGTAGTGGTCAACACTGTTAGTGCAGCCTCTCTGTGAGGAGGAGGTTCTCCTCCTGTCTGCAGGGTTTTCTCTGGGTTCTCCAGCTTCATCCACAAACCAAAGACATGTAGTGTGTGTGTGTATAATATATGTATACAATAGTACATGTGTACATATGGTATATACACATTCTCATCTCATTGTTGTATATCCAGTATGTTCTAGAAGTTTTCTTGAAGCTGGTGAAAGATGAACTCAGTCTGTTTGATTCACTCCAGAGTTTCTGAGGCTACATTTAAACATGAAACATGACTCGTCAACATTTTGTGCTCAGAGACCGTGAACTGCAGGACTCCGTGTTAAAGTGAAGATCTGGATTCATGATCCGACACCATCGATTAAAAACTGTCGTCTAACTCATCCCAATAAAAAACAGAACAAATGAACGTGAACTTAGTTGAAAAGTTTTAAACATGAACAGTTTATTCTTTCTTCAAACTAGAATTCTCATCCTGTGTCTGTGCACCACCACCAACCAGTGCAGAGTCAGTCCCTGCAGGTCACTGACATGTTGCATTCACAATAATATGAGGTCACTGTAACCTTTGACCTTCGACCACTGAAATCTAATCAGTTGATCTTTGAGTCCAACTGGTCAAAATGTGAAGAAGTTCTCTAAAGACAGACTTGAGACGTCATGTTCAAGTCCTTGACCTCTGACCTTTGACCACCTGAATCTAATGAGGTCATCTGTTAGTCTGAATGAACGCTTGTACCAAATCTGAAAGGATTCTCTTGAGGTGTTTTTAAGATCAAATGTTCAAGAGGAAAAGTGGATTAACCAGGGTGAGGGTCACATGATCACGTTTTGTATGAATGTTGTGTTTTCTGATTTTATTCTAACACATTTGATATTTTCTTTAATTACAGACTCGGTGGTTGTTTCCTCTCAGAGACTCACTATGAAGTCGTGGCCTCAGCTCTGAAGTCAAACCCCTCACATCTGAGAGAACTGGATCTGAGTGGAAACGAGCTGCAGGACTCAGGAGTGAAGCTGCTCTGTGCTGGACTGGAGAGTCCAACCTGTCGACTGGAGACTCTGAGGTCAGGTCCTTAAATCCTTGAATGTTCACTTTTCTAAAGTTCTTTCTTATTTGGTCATTTATTTAAATTGAACTGTCTCAGTTCTGCTCTGCTCACTGTCCCTCAGTCATCTGTCCCTCACCCAGCCTGTCAGTCACGTCCACCTCATCAGTCCAACTCCATTCATAAAGTGTCAGTGAGTAACATGTGGACAGAGACCGAGCACTCGTCCTCCTCAGGTTCTCAACAATAAGACACGTTCTTATTGAAGCACGTTGGACAGTTGATGAGTATAGAACCAAACAGGAAGTGACTGTCAGGAGCCATCTCTACTTTAAACAGTGTTTAATGACACAAACCTACTCAGTGACCAAACACACAGAGAAGAAGGTGATGAATGAAACAATGGTCCAACATGTCTGATGTGATATTTATCTTCAGGTCACAGACTGGACTGAGGTCAGCAGCATGTTGAGAGTCTGTGTTGACATGATGACGATCCTCAATAACAGGAGGACACATTCAAATATTCACATTTCTTTATCCAGGTTGAGTCTCCGTGTCCAAATAATCTATTGTTACTGAATCAGGACTCGTCTTTAGTCCAACATGTCTGATTTCATATTTATCTTCCATGTTATGAGTCTGTGCTGACATGAATATCTGTTATTTTCACACATGAACTCAGATTCATTTACAGTTAAGTTTTATTCTTTCTTCAGGTTGAATCACTGCAGTCTGTCAGAGATCAGCTGTTCTTCTCTGGCTTCAGCTCTGAGGTCAAACCCCTCTCATCTGAGAAAACTGGATCTGAGCTACAACAAGCTGCAGGACTCAGGAGTGAAGGAGCTGTGTGGTCTTCTACAGAGTCCAACCTGTCCACTGGAGACTCTGAGGTCAGTTCACTGACTTTTGTAGATCTCATATCTATAACACAGCATTTATACACAGTTCATCTCATTTAATACTCATTGTATTATTTTAATTATTTTATTTTCTTTTTTATCAACAACATACAGCAGCTTTGTAATCCAGTAAGTGCTAAATGCTAATACAGAGGTGTGTCTGTTGCATTTTCGTCCCCTCCCCTCTACATGTCCCTCCCCCCGAAAACAAAAATCTTATCATACACAACAACTCAATTCAATTTAGTTCAATTTTATTTGTATAGCGCCAAATCATAATATACATATCTCAAGGCTCTGTACATAGAAGGTGAAGACCTTAACATCATGTTAAATCTAGAGAAACACAACAGTTCCCACAATGAGCAGCACTTTGAGACTGTGGAGGAAAAACTCCCTCATTAACAGAGAGAAGCCTCTAGAACCAGACTCAATGTGGAGACATCTGCCTCCACCGGTTGGGGTGAGCAAAGAAAATGGGGGGAGGAGAGGAGAGAGAGGGATAGTGGGGAGGGGGAAGTAGGGGAGAGGGGGGGCGAGAAAGACCGGGGACACTTGAGCACCATCAGGCATCAGATCTGACTTGTTAAAATGTGAACAACAGTGTAAAGACTATTAATTATTATTGATGACAGACACATTTGATATCATAATGAATTACTGAGATATTGTAATTAGTAATAGTAAAAGTTGTTGTCCTGAGGTTCAGGGGTCAGAGATATCTGAGATGAGAGAGAAAAAGAGAGAGAGAGACTATGGGAGGACAAAGTGAAACAGTCATTGACATGTATTAAAATAAATGAATGAATGAATGTGGGGGGGCAGAGAGACAGAGAGAAGTGGAGAGGTGCTCAGTGCATGATGGGAGTTCCCCCAGCAGTCTAGACCTACAGCAGCATAACTAAGTGATGGGTCAGGACCTGATCCAGAACTATAGACTTTATCAAAGAGGAACGTTTTAGTTTAACTTTAATGCTGAGATGGTGTCTGCCTCCTGAACCCAGAGTGGGAGCTGGTTCCACAGGAGAGGAGCCTGGTAGCTGAAGGTTCTACCTCCTGTTCTACTCTTACTGACTCTAGAACCACAAGAGAGCCTTTGTTTTGTGACTGAAGTGATCTCTTTGGATAATATGGTGTTATCAGCTCTTTGAGATATGAAGAGCTTGATTGTTAAGAGCTTTAAATGTGAGGAGCAGGATTTTGAAATCTATTCTGAATCTTACAGGGAGTCAGTGTAGAGAAGCCAAGACAGGAGTAATATGATCTCTCCTTCTAGTTCCTGTCAGCACTCGTGCTGCAGCATTTTGGACCAACTGGAGACTCTTTACCGATTTCCTGGGGCATCCTGATATGGAAAATAAAAGCTCCCGCCTGCTTCCTGAACAGGCCCCGCTGAGCGGCTAATGCTAACAGCGGTGTCCCGTCCAGGTCACAGGGGCTCCTGCTGGAGGCTGGAGGCTTCGGGCAGGTTACCGGAACCAAAAAATTGGCAATTAAAAAAGTAATGAAGCCTAGAACCAGGTATGGACAGGCCTCTGACACAGGAGTCTGTGGCCATGGTAGAATAGCAGTAGATATATTTTTTAGTACCAACGTGAACACATTTAGATTCATTCCATTTGAATTAGTCTTGTCTTGCTTTTCGGCAGGATGTAGTTTGTATTTAAGAGTAATTAATGATGAATGTGAGATGAGTCCAGGCTGTGCTTGTGTGTGTGTTTAGGCATCGTCATGTAGTTCATTCATAGTTGTACATAGTCAGAGCATCCTGAGGTCCAGGGAACGACTCCTGTGTCAGAGGCCTGTCCATACCTGGTTCTAGGCTTCATTATTTTTTTAATTTGGGTCAGCTACTACATGGGAGACAATCAATGGAGCTGATTTATGAATCAAAATAGCAGTACCCCTAGCTTTACTGTTGAATTTAGACTGGAACATTTGTCCAACACAATCTTTCTTCATTTTCAGGTGATCTCTATTTGTAGCTGAGTTTGTTGAAGAAATGCAATGTTGACTTTAAGGTGTAAGAGATGAGAGAATACTTGATGACGTTTGATTGGATGGTTAAGTCCCCGAACATTCCAGCTGATTAGATTCATGTGGCAGCCGTTTCTCCCTGAAGTTGAGGGAGCAGGTGTTGCCATCAGAGTTTATGGAAGAAGAAAATGTGAAGGATCATTTTATACCTTTTGTGATGTATCTGAGTTAGCTGTGTAACTCTAGTCGAGCTTAGTACGTTCAAACATGACCAAGTGAATACAGATAAAACCTTCAACACAAACAATGAACACATCAACCCCAACCTCCCCATTATCCTCAGTGTCATTCTCTAAAGAAAAACACAAGACTCCCAAAGCTTCCAAGCTTTTTCTGAGATCACACTCTTGGTCTCAGCCACTGTCTCTTTGATAGAAAAGTATTTGAGCTATAATCAGTCTATTAAACTAGTGATTCAATTATCTGATAGAGAATCAACATAAGGTAGAACCCCCCCCCCCCCCCTTTGTTTTTAATAAACAATCCAATAAAATAAAATATATTAGATAAAGAAAATACCTGCAAATGTACTTAATGGGCCGTCACAACATAAAGAGAGAGAGAGAGAGAGTCACAGGTTTGGATCATGGCCATAGCCGGAGATCATTGACATATTATGCATAGACTATATAGTGGTAACGTAAACCCCCGGACCGCCCGGGGAATGTAAACGAGCGTACCCTAGCGGAGTTTGCCCTTTGACCTCATGACGTCATTTGTTGTCAAGTGAAGCTATGCCCGAACGCTTCATTTAATACTCATTGAACATAATTCCTCTTCAGACATAACTTGAATCCATTCATTCATTAATCTGGGACATTTTAAATATTCAGCTACTTGTTAAAACTCATCTGTGTTTAGTTCTGGATTTCATAAACTGATCTGCAGGACAGAGACCGGGTCCAAATAATCTATTGTTACTGAATCAGGACTCGTCTTTAGTCCAACATGTCTGATTTCATATTTATCTTCCATGTTATGAGTCTGTGCTGACATGAATATCTGTTATTTTCACACATGAACTCAGATTCATTTACAGTTAAGTTTTATTCTTTCTTCAGGTTGATTCTCTGCAGACTGTCAGAGATCAGCTGTTCTTCTCTGGCTTCAGCTCTGAGGTCAAACCCCTCTCATCTGAGAGAACTGGATCTGAGTGGAAACAAGCTGCAGGACTCAGGAGTGAAGGAGCTGTGTGGTCTTCTACAGAGTCCAACCTGTCCACTGGAGACTCTGAGGTCAGTTCACTGACTTTTGTAGATCTCATATCTATAACACAGCATTTATACACAGTTCATCTCATTTAATACTCATTGTATTATTTTTTATAATTTTCTTTTTCTTTTTTATCAACAACATACAGCAGCTTTGTAATCCAGTAAGTGCTAAATGCTAATACAGAGGTGTGTCTGTTGCATCTTCGTCCCCTCCCCTCTACATGTCCCTCCCCCCGAAAACAAAAAACATCTCATACACAACAAATAGAAACAAACAAACAAAACAATAGTAATAGTGACAATAATATCTCTAAATAAAAAGATGAACAAACAAAACAAAAGGATAAACAATAACATGAAATGAAGTCAAATGTCAACTTTCACAAGAAAAACTTCAG
Organism: Paralichthys olivaceus; assembly: GCF_024713975.1. Taxonomy (NCBI): domain Eukaryota; kingdom Metazoa; phylum Chordata; class Actinopteri; order Pleuronectiformes; family Paralichthyidae; genus Paralichthys; species Paralichthys olivaceus. The sequence goes on from NC_091094.1 coordinate 1,224,332, forward strand.
GCAAAACAACAACAAATGATAATGAGCAAATGTCCATACAATCCAGTAAAGAGGAAGACATGTATGTCAATCACAGCTGCCTCCATGTCAAATGTTTTACACCTTGGTTCAAACACAAATCAGTCACAGAAGGGTACACAGCTTTAGCGTCTTCATGTGTGCTAGAAATGGTTGCCACGTCTTATCCAATGTACCTGTTGAACCACCTAACGTCCACCTTATTTTCTCCAGATGTAAAAACTTCAGAAGTTCTGGAGTCCATAGCACATGAGTGGGAGAGGCCTCCTGCTTCCATTTCACAAGGAGAAGTCTCCGAGCAATTAGGGAGGCGAAAGCAATAGCATTGGAGTAATGTTTGGGAAGGAGAGCGTCTTCAGAAACTCCTCCAGAAATTGCAATCAAAGGGGGAGGGGTTAAATTGAGTCCAAACACCTCAGAGAATGTCTCAAATATAGACGTCCAATAATTGTGAAGATTTGGACAAGTCCAAAAAGTATGAATGAGGGAGCCTGTGTCTGCTTTACATCTGTTGCATAAGGGCTCTAACCCTGGATCAATCTTTGCTCATGTTTCCTTTGACAAATGAAGCCATGTAGAACCTTCAATTGTAGGAGTCCATGTCTGGCACAGATGGAGGAAGAACGTACTCTATGGAGGACAGACTGCCACATGTCCTCTGTTATTGTGTTTAGAACAAGGTCCATCTGTTTGGAGATGTACTGGAGAAATCCTGCATCAGATAGCAGGAGAGGGTTAAGCCTCCATGAGTAAATAGAATTTTGATGAGGAAAGCTGAGCTCTAACACCAGAGGGCTATGATCAGATATTACAATACTATTATACGTGCATGCTTTTACCTGAGATAATCACTTTTTATCAACCAAAAAGTCATGGATGCACGAGTATGTTTGATGTACAGGAGAGAAGAACCAGTGTTGTCTGATGGATAAAGAAGTGGCCGTGCGTCAACGACCCCATCGGTCTCCAGATACGACTGCAGAACCAGAGCAGACTTTGAGAGTGGTGACGGTCTTGTGGAAGAGCGGTCAAGTGTAGGGTCCATGATAGTATTCATGTATCCCCAAGTAATAATGAGTGAGTGTTAATACCAGGTAATGAGTGAAGAACGTTTCTGAAAGAATCACTATCGTCCCAGTTGGGGGCGTATACATTAGCTAAGAGTAAAGGGCGTTAAATAAAGAGCCAGTTACAATTACATAACGGCCATTTGGGTCAGCTACTACATGGGAGACAATCAATGGAGCTGATTTATGAATCAAAATAGCAGTACCCCTAGCTTTACTGTTGAATTTAGACTGGAACATTTGTCCAACACAATCTTTCTTCATTTTCGGGTGATCTCTATTTTTAGCTGAGTTTGTTGAAGAAATGGAATGTTGACTTTAAGGTGTAAGAGATGAGAGAATACTTGATGACGTTTGATTGGATGGTTAAGTCCCCGAACATTCCAGCTGATTAGATTCATGTGGCAGCCGTTTCTCCCTGAAGTTGAGGGAGCAGGTGTTGCCATCAGAGTTTATGGAAGAAGAAAATGTGAAGGATCATTTTATACCTTTTGTGATGTATCTGAGTTAGCTGTGTAACTCTAGTCGACCTTAGTACGTTCAAACATGACCAAGTGAATACAGATAAAACCTTCAACACAAACAATGAACACATCAACCCCAACCTCCCCATTATCCTCAGTGTCATTCTCTAAAGAAAAACACAAGACTCCCAAAGCTTCCAAGCTTTTTCTGAGATCACACTCTTGGTCTCAGCCACTGTCTCTTTGATAGAAAAGTATTTGAGCTATAATCAGTCTATTAAACTAGTGATTCAATTATCTGATAGAGAATCAACATAAGGTAGAACCCCCCCCACTTTTGTTTTTAATAAACAATCCAATAAAATAAAATATATTAGATAAAGAAAATACCTGCAAATGTACTTAATGGGCCGTCACAACATAAAGAGAGAGAGAGAGAGAGTCACAGGTTTGGATCATGGCCATAGCCGGAGATCATTGACATATTATGCATAGACTATATAGTGGTAACGTAAACCCCCGGACCGCCCGGGGAATGTAAACGAGCGTACCCTAGCGGAGTTTGCCCTTTGACCTCATGACGTCATTTGTTGTCAAGTGAAGCTATGCCCGAACGCTTCATTTAATACTCATTGAACATAATTCCTCTTCAGAAATAACTTGAATCCATTCATTCATTAATCTGTGACATTTTAAATATTCAGCTACTTGTTAAAACTCATCTGTGTTTAGTTCTGGATTTCATAAACTGATCTGCAGGACAGAGACCGGGTCCAAATAATCTGTTGTTACTGAATCAGGACTCGTCTTTAGTCCAACATGTCTGATTTCATATTTCTCTTCCATGTTATGAGTCTGTGCTGACATGAATATCTGTTATTTTCACACATGAACTCAGATTCATTTACAGTTAAGTTTTATTCTTTCTTCAGGTTGAGGAGCTGCAGTCTGTCAGAGATCAGCTGTTCTTCTCTGGCTTCAGCTCTGAGGTCAAACCCCTCTCATCTGAGAGAACTGGATCTGAGCTACAACAAGCTGCAGGACTCAGGAGTGAAGGAGCTGTGTGGTCTTCTACAGAGTCCAACCTGTCCACTGGAGACTCTGAGGTCAGTTCACTGACTTTTGTAGATCTCATATCTATAACACAGCATTTATACACAGTTCATCTCATTTAATACTCATTTTATTATTTTTTTAATTATTTTATTTCCCTTTTTTATCATCAACATACAGCAGCTTTGTAATCCAGTAAGTGCTAAATGCTAATACAGAGGTGTGTCTGTTGCATTTTCGTCCCCTCCCCTCTACATGTCCCTCCCCCCGAAAACAAAAAACATCTCATACACAACAAATAGAAACAAACAAACAAAACAATAGTAATAGTGACAATAATATCTCTAAATAAAAAGATGAACAAACAAAACAAAAGGATAAACAATAACATGAAATGAAGTCAAATGTCAACTTTCACAAGAAAAACTTCAGGCAAAACAACAACAAATAATAATGAGCAAATGTCCATACAATCCAGTAAAGAGGAAGACATGTATGTCAATCACAGCTGTCTCCATGTCAAATGTTTTACACCTTGGTTCAAACACAAATCAGTCACAGAAGGGTACACAGCTTTAGCGTCTTCATGTGTGCTAGAAATGGTTGCCACGTCTTATCCAATGTACCTGTTGAACCACCTAACGTCCACCTTATTTTCTCCAGATGTAAAAACTTCAGAAGTTCTGGAGTCCATAGCACATGAGTGGGAGAGGCCTCCTGCTTCCATTTCACAAGGAGAAGTCTCCGAGCAATTAGGGAGGCGAAAGCAATAGCATTGGAGTAATGTTTGGGAAGGAGAGCGTCTTCAGAAACTCCTCCAGAAATTGCAATCAAAGGGGGAGGGGTTAAATTGAGTCCAAACACCTCAGAGAATGTCTCAAATATAGACGTCCAATAATTGTGAAGATTTGGACAAGTCCAAAAAGTATGAATGAGGGAACCTGTTTCTGCCTTACATCTGTTGCATAAGGGCTCTAACCCTGGATCAATCTTTGCTCATGTTTCCTTTGACAAATGAAGCCATGTAGAACCTTCAATTGAGAATCAACATAAGGTAGAACCCCCCCCCCCCCCCCCCCCCTTTGTTTTTAATAAACAATCCAATAAAATAAAATATATTAGATAAAGAAAATACCTGCAAATGTACTTAATGGGCCGTCACAACATAAAGAGAGAGAGAGAGTCACAGGTTTGGATCATGGCCATAGCCGGAGATCATTGACATATTATGCATAGACTATATAGTGGTAACGTAAACCCCCAGACCGCCCAGGGAATGTAAACGAGCGTACCCTAGCGGAGTTTGCCCTTTGACCTCATGACGTCATTTGTTGTCAAGTGAAGCTATGCCCGAACGCTTCATTTAATACTCATTGAACATAATTCCTCTTCAGACATAACTTGAATCCATTCATTCATTAATCTGGGACATTTTAAATATTCAGCTACTTGTTAAAACTCATCTGTGTTTAGTTCTGGATTTCATAAACTGATCTGCAGGACAGAGACCGGGTCCAAATAATCTGTTGTTACTGAATCAGGACTCGTCTTTAGTCCAACATGTCTGATTTCATATTTATCTTCCATGTTATGAGTCTGTGCTGACATGAATATCTGTTATTTTCACACATGAACTCAGATTCATTTACAGTTAAGTTTTATTCTTTCTTCAGGTTGAGTCTCTGCAGACTGTCAGAGATCAGCTGTTCTTCTCTGGCTTCAGCTCTGAGGTCAAACCCCTCTCATCTGAGAGAACTGGATCTGAGTAACAACGAGCTGCAGGACTCAGGAGTGAAGGAGCTGTGTGGTCTTCTACAGAGTCCAACCTGTCCACTGGAGACTCTGAGGTCAGTAGATGGTTGGAGTCAGTCCACGCTGCTTTCATCAGTATTTTACTAAACACAGTCAGTATCACAGTGAAGATCCAGGGTCTGGACCAGAAGCAGGATTTGTGGTTATCAGGTTAACTTCAGGTTTAGTTTTTTCAGTCCTACGAAGCTCGTTCACTTCTCATCAGGTTAAATCACCATGGTAACTGATGATGGACGGCTAACCTGCTCCGGAGCAGGTGAAGTTGGAGATCAACCTGTTTAAAAGCTCCGCCCACTGAGCAAAGTAACTACACTGTTGTGTGGACATGTTGAAGTGTCTTCGTAGTTCAGGCCTCAGTGTTTCCTCAGTGAAGCTGTGAGAGGACAACGATGACAGACTTCAGGATTGGACAGAAACACAGAGAGACAACAGTCGGCCAATCAGACGAGCCAGAAGCCGGTTGTGATCGTTTGATTGAGTTGATGTGAAGACGACAGTTGTTGTTGTTTTCATGTGAACAGGAAGTGAAGCTGGACCACAGCTGACAGCCTCACATGATGAGCAGAGACGTCTTCATCTGATCTGAGACACTTTGTTCTCTCACTTCATCAGTGAACAACTGATCAGTTGGCTCTTTGTCACAGCTCTGAGATCAGTGTGACTGAAGCCTCAGAGAAGCATCATCACCATGGTAACCATGAGCTGTCTCTACAGAGCAGAAGCTCTGCTGAGGTCCATCTGTCTCATCTGTCCATCTGTCTCATCTGTCCATCTGTCTCATCTGTCCACTGACAGTTTGTCAGAAGCACATGTTCATCAACACACAGTGAAACATGTCTTCACCTGTAACAGCAGGAAATCCACCTCTCAAGTGTCCACTCTGCACTTTCACATGCAGAGGAAACACACGTGATGGTCAAAGTGTGTGCAGCTCTTAGCGTGTTCATTCCAACACGTGAACATGAAGCAGAAAGGAAGCTGCTCCACCTCTGAACAGGACTGAAGTCCCTGCTGCTCTTTATACTGGATGTGCTGCATCACTGACTCACAGCTGATGAAGTGAGTCTCTGTAAACACTGATGTCTTCTTCTCTCAACAGATGGAGATGATCTTTGTGAAGGTGAGTGTGAAGAGGACAGTGTGAAGAGGACAGTGTGTGTGGACGGAGGCTGAGCTGTGTCCTGATGATCCAGAGGCTGAAGCAGCAGCAGCTTGTGTGTAGTCTCCAATTCACCCAACCCCTCATCTGCATGTGTTTGGACTGTGAGATGAAGCCGGAGCACCTGGAGAAAACACGGGGAGAACATGCAAACTGCACACAGAGACACCGCATCTGAACCGGGATTCAAACCACGAACCTTCTTGCCCCAAAATCTTGCCCCTCGTTATGGATTGTGTTTATTCACATGAAGAATGTGTTTATTGAAATGACACCCAGCAGAATATATAAACCCTCGATACAGAGTCACATCTAGTGTATCTAAGTCTGTCTTTATCATTGTCCACCTTTGTCCCTCAGTATATGTCCATGTGTGTATAACCACATTTCCCCCCTTTCTGCAAGGGCAGGACACAAAGTGAAACCCATTTAAATCACTTTGAGTCAGACACATGAATTTCATCGTATGAATTCAGTTTGCTGTAGTTTGAGTTTGGAAAATGCTTCAGGTGCAAACCTCCTTTTTTCTTCAATGTCTGTTTGTGGCTCTGCGTGTTTGTTTGATTTACAAATGACATGAATCAGTGTTACATGAAAGGGTTTTACAACGAGGACCAAACAGGTTCTGATAAAGATCAGAGGAGAACCAACATGATCCAGAATCAAAGACACTCAGTTCCAGCTGCTAAATGCAGAAGAACAGCTGGGACAACATCTGGGGTTGTGTCTCTGTGGAAGTTACAGCGCCCCCTGTTGGCATCTGGTAAAATATATATTACGTGACCGCGATAAAATATCGTGTGAATGAAAAAAATAATTCAGAGCCACGAGATCTGAATCTGTTGTTTACTAAAGACGAGGGGACGTGAAGTGAAGAAGCCTCTTGATGAGAAACCTTTGAATCCCAGGATGTGGTGTCTGTCTGCACTGTCTCTGAGGACACACACTGAGGACACACACTGTCTCTGAGGACACACACTGTCTGCACGGACTCTGAGGACATGTAGTATAATTTTTGGCCATTAAACCATGTCACTTATGAATGTCACTGTATACCTTTAAGAATCTGCACTACAAACTAAGGTGTGATTGAAACATGATTTACTACTGATTACAATAAGTTTGTGAATGTAATTACGAATCAAACCATATATTCTGTGTGTAACAAGCAGTATGAGGTGATTGTATAACTTGTGTGAAGAAATATTAATCTTTTAAAAAAGACAAACTGACCGCATTGTAACATAATGGTGTCAAATGTAAGCACAATATCTTTTAAAAAATACTAAGCTGATTAAGCAAAAGATAATGGTGTCAAGAATAAGCAAAGTTAGTGTAAGATCCCAACATGCCCAGTGGAAATTTCCAGAGCTAGAAAATTGACCAATGACCTACTGACACGTGTGGCCCCGAAATGATGATAACCAATGAAAAGCTGACAGGTTTGGTCTCTAAAGGGTTTATAAGACAACACCACACTACTGTTAGGCAGAGTTCTTCTCTGGTGAAGCTCCGGCTCGCTACTGAATGCTCTCTGGTTTTTTGTCGACAATAAACTCTGCTGCTTTTTATTCGACTGAAATTTTGGACTTTTGGACCACGAGTGAAACTTAGTTTTCATCACAACAGACACACTAACTCTGAGGACACACTAACTCTGAGGACACACACTAAGGACATACACTGTCTCTGAGGACACACACTGAGGACACACTAACTCTGAGGACACACACTGTCTCTGAGGACACACACTAAGGACACACACTGTCTCTGAGGACACACACTGAGGACACACACTGTCTCTGAGGACACACACTGAGGACACACACTGTCTCTGAGGACACACACTAAGGACACACACTGTCTCTGAGGACACACACTAAGGACACACACTAACTCTGAGGACACACACTGTCTCTGAGGACACATACTGAGGACACACACTGTCTCTAGTTTCAGGTCTTCTTCAAAACAGCTGATGATCATTTGGTCAATTAGGATCATGAGGCGACAGGTGGGCGTGTCCTCGAGTTCTCAGTCAGGCTCCACCCCCTGCTCAAATATGGTTACTCCTGTTTTCAAAAAATCAAGATGGCGCTGAACGAGATGTTTGACGTGAGGCTTCAGAGCTGCAGCTCACAAACCGAAGGTGACGTCACGGTGGTTTGATTCTTGGCTGCGTCTGATATTTGATATTTTAGAGCTTGGAGCAAATGTTCCCAGGTTTTTACCAGCTGATTTCAAATCACACTGAACAACTTCAACGGAGAGAGTTCATCTTTAGTCCATGGACAGGGGTCGCCAGCCTTTTTGAGACGGAGCTACTTCATGGGAACTGAGTCATACGAAGGGCTGCCAGTTTGATAGTTATATATTATTATTAATGATAAATGATTCTCATCTGTGTGAAGACGCTGATCACGTTCATGATTTCTCACAGTAATTATCAACATTGACTTAACAAGGTGGGAAACAGATGATATCAGGGTTCAACACTTTATTTCTATGAATCTCAGCAAGTGTTTACATTTTCAGACGATCACTTCTTCAACATTTCATCAGACAAATGTTCCATTTTCACGAGCCACCGACCGACCGTTAACAAATCATAGTCAGGAGTCAACTTCAGAATGAGAATAAACATTTGACAGAATCAAAAATAAATCATTCAATGAATTAGAAACGCATATCAAATCTAAGACGCAGCTCACTGGTGAGTTGTGTTATTTTCAGAACAGGCCTGCGGGCGACTCATGTGGTCCTTGGGGGCGACCTGGTGCCCACGGGCACCGTGTTGGTGACCCCTGGTGTAGGGTATAGGTTCGTTTGACACACACACTCACTGTAAACATACATGTGCAAAGGAGATTTCCCACAGCACGACCTCTGAGGTTTACGAGGCTCCCTGGGATCATTGTAACGTGTGTGTGCGTGTGTGTGCAGTATGTTTACATGCAAATGTCTACATACAATCATCCCATGATATTTTCCTCCATGAGCAGATTCATGTGATTTCCTCATGTTCTCAGTGAACATGTGTAAACACATTGGCTGCTTTGACTGTAGCAGCTGGTTTGTGTAGCAGTTGTGTGTTGTTGGTTACTACGGTTAACACTGTAGGATGTGTGATGTGTGCACCATGAGTTTTCTCTCTTTATTGTATATTTAGTTATTTTGGATTTATTGTGAATGTGGATGAAATGTGCGTTGACTCGAACGCTCTCCTGTTGCCGTGCAGATGATGGGAAGGTGGTGAAGGCGGTGTCGGTCATCAAACACAACTGGGACACAGAGGAGCTCATTCTGGAGGAGCTGACCGTCTTCCAGGTGACATAGAGTTTCAATACTGCTTCTGATCCAGGAACCAAAAGAACTCGAGCTTTCACAGGAAGCTTCGTGTTTTTTTACCCACTATGTGAAGTTTCTCACAGTCTCTCCAGCCCCCGACCCAAGAAATACTGGAGCAAGAGGTTGGAAGCATATAAAGTACGGTGATTTGAGCTGGTTCCATTACGCTGCTGCCACTAAACTGTGAGAAAGAAAATCAGAAGGCTGACGACGTTTTCATGGTTTTATCTTTTAACAGAACTACTTCTTAGGATGAAACATGTTCGTCCGTATCATTTTTCACTTTGATTTGATTTGTGGAAATCATTTCACTGCTCTTCTTCGTTCTCTGTGAATCCTGACACACGCACACACACACACACACACACACACACACACACACACACACACACACACACACACACACACACACACACACACACGCAGGACTTGAATGCCTAAAACCCAAGTTTGTTGTAATGTCTCTCACTGCTCATCTTCCAGCTCTGCACCCTGTGATGTTCTGTGTGTGCGTGTAGTTTTTCAGTGGAACGTGTTCATCTGGACAAACTCCCCAAAAGAGAAACAAGCAGATATCAGGACGCATATTTCCCAAGATCCTCTGTGTTTACAAACGGACCAGGAAGACGAGCAGAGAGATGACAAAAATAGGAAAAGCACATTTTTGTGTGTTTCTGTTTTTAAACAGATGAAGAAGATGAGGAGGAAGAACAAGGAGAGGATGAAAGAAAAGGGAAAGAGAATCAAAACACTGTGCAGGTGAAGGGAAGGAAGGACGAGAACAAACAAACAGGAAACCAGGCGTTCGTTGTTTACCAACAACTGAGACAGGAACTGAGTCATTTCTGGGTGTAAAGAGCCGGAGGTGACCGTACAGCTGCAGGAGCAACTGACAGGTTGTTTGGATCCTGACTGGGTTTCAGGTCGGAGGCTGTAGTCTCTCGGTCTGTGGGCTTTGAGTTTCCTTCATCCACCCCTCGGCTCATTCAGAGCGGTCGAGGGTCACTGACTCTCCTCTGTGAGGCCATGAAATGAGTCAGTGGTCCAGAAAAATGGAGCTCGGGGGTAATTTATCCACCTGATGGAGAGAGAGACTCATTAGATTTCTGACCTCAGAGCGAGGCCGCAGCATTTAACGTTCACCTCAACCTCTGCACGGCTGAAATATCAGTTCAGGTAAAGATCAGTCACCGTTTCTGTGTCGGTCACATGAGCCTCCACTCCTCCTTTTATTTTCCAGCTTTGTCTTCAGACTGTGTGGTTTGTTGCGACTGAATGAACGAAGCTCAGTGAAGAACTATTTCAAACGGCGTCTTTAAGGCTCCTGAGGTCGTTAGAAAACTGAGACACACAAACATTGAACACCAGGCTGTGAAGAAGACGAGGGAGAAGAGGAGTTTTCATGTTCAGTGTGATCAACTTGAATTTCTAAAATGAAATGTGACACAATCTGGTATCAAATGCATAGAAATGTGTGTGTTAATAAATCTACGTGGATTCGTTCGGCTCATCGTAAACAGCTGTAGATGCACGTTGGTATAAACGTGTGTTTTTGTGTGAAGCAACAGAAACATTCATCCATTTTTCTTTTTATTCCACAGAGTCCGACTCCCATCCTGAGCATGAAGCTGTCGACCAAGAGGGTGCGTCCTCTGACTTTTGTTTACATGCACGGAAACCATCTGATGCGAACATTTCTCGTACAAGTTTCAGCAAAAGTCGCGCGTGTTTAGGACGACACCAATCTGACATTGGGGGATGGGGAAAGAATAAGAAACCCAATAGGATCCTTGCAGCCGTCACTGCTCAGGCTCTAATTAGTCCAGTAAATGTTGTGTTCAAAGTTGTGTTGTTTAGTTGAGACTTGTGTTGTTGTTACAACAGTATAATGAACTCTCAATAAAATCAATCTCTCTCTGTGTCGTCCGTCTCGACCACAGCAACAGCTGTACGTGTCCGGCGAGCTCAGCGTGGCCCAGCTGGGGCTCCAGAGGTGCGAGCTGTACGGGACGGACTGTGCTAAGTGTTGTCTGGCCAGAGACCCCTACTGCTCCTGGGATGGACAGACCTGCTCCAGGTTCTTCCCCACCAGCAAGAGGTAGAGAGGGACAGAGGGGTAATGAGGACACCACACATTCATAACAGTTACCACATGTACATCACACTTTCCCCTGGTTTGGTGTTAGGCGGGCACGGAGACAGGATGTGAAGTATGGAGACCCCTGGAGTCAGTGCCCAGTCACAGAGGACGGTGAGTTTGATATGAAGTCTCTTTATATCAGAGGATCTGAGAGGAGGATTTCCTCCATCGATCATGTGTTTAAAGTGACGCAGCGATGGAACGCAGAACCACGGTGGTCTTCGCTGTTCGTCCACATAAGAGATCGGCATAAATCCACAGCTGTGTTTGATTCTCACGTCTGGATCCATCCAGAAGCTCCAGCTCCTCCTGTGTTCAGTCTGAGCAGGGTCTTCAGTTTGTCCTGTGTTTATACTGGAAATGTACTTGAAGGTAAATTACAATGTCTCTCATTAGAGCTCGCACCTTCGCCAAAGCCTCATGGTCCCTTCAAATATATAAATGTGTTAGTGCTGATTTATTGCATCAAGATCCAAACTGATCTCCTACAATACGATGCACAGAGGGAAAGAAGGACCTGCTAAAATATTGACGTTTTATCATTTCAGCCTTGATGCTTTTTCATGTCTGATTTTGAAGTTTAATGTTCAGCTTTGTTCTAAAGTCACAGTTTGATCAACATAATTACTGTAATAAATATATAGTATATAGAAAGTATAAAATATGTATATAAATATACAAATATTTGACCTTTTTTAACTACCTTCAAAAATAGTATCACAGATAGTAAATTCTATTTACTACTGAATGCAACAGGAACACACTGAATATTTAAACAGTTCATTTTGTACAATAATTAATTCAGCAAGAACATTTTCCAAATGTTTGATTATTTGTCCAAAACCAAAGTTTCAACTGTTGCACGATAACAAACTAATAAAGTTTCTACAGATTTAAAATACCTTCTTGAATATTCTCTGCTGCAGGTAGACATGAGGCGCACTCTAGGGGCCGTTCTGTGTAACTGCAGTTTTCTCCGCTTCAACACAGTGGCAGTAAAGATTATTGAAGTTAAAGAAATGATGAAGTGGTTGACATCTCAGAAATGTTTCTTTAGTTTCTCTTCCTGTTTAGAATGTGTGTTCCTCCTTTTTTCGATTCACACCAATCACCTGGTGAATATTTCCCCTGATCTGTGTTTCTCTTCTTTCTCCTCGTCAGACTCTGACGCTGTGGAAGAGAAGTCGGTGTACGGCGTGGAGGGAAACTCCACCTTCCTGGAGTGTGTTCCTTGGTCACCTCCGGCCGAGCTCAGGTGGACGGTGCAGCGGCACACGGGCAGCTCGCAGCAAACTGAGGACAGAGTGAGTCTGAATCAGTCAACATCTGCTGGAGACGTATCAGAGGAGAAGACATGATGAGATTCAGTTTATACACACAAACACATTTTGTCACCATGAAACCTGCTGCTTCTCTCTCTCTCTCTCTCAGCTTCCTCACAGCGATGACGACCGCTCTCTCCACATGAAGCGTGGTTTGCTGGTTCAACGCCTGGAGCTGGCTGACGCAGGCGTCTACACCTGCAGCAGCCATGAGCACTCCTACAGCCAGGTCCTGGCCCGATACCGCGTTCACATCATCCCCAACCACAGCCTCCACCCAGCTGCCCGACACCAGCAGAGCCACGGCCCCAACCACGGGAAGACTGGCCCGGTGGGGGGAGCCCTACCTGTGTTCCTGGGCCAGTCCGGGGCCTCTCACCCGCCCTCGTCTCTGCCGGGACTTGGGAACTCGTGGCCGCCGCAGCACCGGAGCTACAAGGACCTGCACATGGTGGGGACCAAGAGTCTGAGCGTGGACGAGTACTGTGAGCAGCTGTGGTACCGAGAGAAGCGCCGGCAGCAGAAGCTCCGCACTCTGAAGCTGAAACAGGAGAGCAGGAAAGCTCGGGTGAGGAGGAACAACCCTCCTGAGGTTCCTCTCTAGTCGGCTGCAGGACAAAGACTCTGGACAACAGCTCCTGTGAACTCAGAGGACAAGAACGCTTTGTTTTTGAGCAAATCATTCCAATGGGTAAAAAATCATTAAAGACCGAGTGTCATGAAAACAAGAGAGTAGTATTTACCTCACCTGAATATCCGACACCACAGAAAACATGGAAAGAGCAG